>NW_017676158.1:23801-50679 GCF_001879085.1 Nicotiana attenuata | reverse complement strand
CCCCTTTTTTCGTCGGCCATCTCAAGGTTAATGTTTTAACCTTTTGCCCATTCACTGTGAACTTATTTGTCCCATCTTCTGATTCAATCTCTACAGCTCCACTTAAGAACATTTGCACCACTCTGAAGGGTCTTGACCATCGGGACTTCAACTTACCCGGAAACAATCTCAATATCGAGTTGTATAACAATACTAGATCTCCGGGTTTGAAGTTCCGATCCAAGATGTGCTTATCATGCATTAGTTTCATCCTTTCTTTGTATAATCTAGCACTCTCAAATGCCTGGAACCTGAATTCCTCTAGCTCATGTAACCCAGTGACTCTGTTAGTGCCTGCTGTCTCCATGTCCAAGTTCAACTGCCGCAATGCCCAAAGTGCTTTATGCTCGAGCTCAACCGGGAGGTGGCATGCCTTTCCAAACACCAACTTGTATGGTGACATACCAATTGGGGTTTTGAAGGTTGTGCGGTATGCCCACAATGCATCATCCAACTTCTTTGCCCAATCAGTCCTTGTTGCATTCACTGTTTTTGTAAGGACACTTTTAATCTCCCTGTTGGACACTTCAACTTGCCCGCTCGACTGTGGGTGGTACGGGGTGGTCACTTTATGACGGACTCCATACTTTTCCAACAACCGTGCGAACGCTCTATTGCAGAAATGAGTTCCGCCATCACTGAGTATAGCTCTTGGGGTACCAAAACGTGTGAAAATGTTCTTCTTTAGAAAGCTTGTTACCCCTTTAGCATCATTGGTTGGGAGAGCCACTGCTTCGGCCCACTTGGAGACGTAGTCAACTGCTACCAATATGTACTTGTTACCATACGAGCTGACGAATGGCCCCATGAAGTCGATCCCCCACATGTCAAAAATCTCCGCCTCTTGAATCGTGGTCATTGGCATCTCGTGTCTATGAGATATGTTGCCAGTCCTTTGGCATTCATCGCAGCTTTTAGCCCAAGCATGGGCATCCTTGAACAGATTAGGCCAGTACAAGCCCGACTCCAACACCTTAGCTTCTATCTGAATTCCTCCAAAGTGTCCACCATATGGTGAAGCATGGCAAGCCTGCAAAACAGAATGTTGATCTTTCTCGGGGATACACCGCCGGATCATGTTATCTACACATATTTTAAACAATAGAGGTTCATCCCAATAATAATACCTACAGTCACGAAAGAACTTTTTCTTTTGAATTGAGGAGAGTTCATAAGGTACAATACCACTTGCTAAATAATTAGCAATATCAGCATACCATGGTGCCTCCTCCATCGTCATTGCTAGTAACTGTTCATCCGGGAATGTCTCTGTTATATCCTCAACCTCTACCTTCTTTTCAGCTCCTTCCAACCTTGAGAGGTGGTCAGCTACTTGGTTCTCTGTCCCTTTTCTGTCACGTATCTCCAGATCGAATTCTTGTAACAGAAGAACCCAGCGAATCAAGCGTGGCTTTGACTCCTTCTTTTCTATCAGGTACCTAATTGCTGCATGGTCAGTGTAAACAATAACTTTCGAGCCAATCAAGTATGACCTGAATTTGTCGAATGCAAAAACAACAGCCAACATCTCCTTTTCTGTCACTGTGTAATTGAGCTGTGCACCGCTTAGCGTTCTGCTTGCATAGTAAATCGGGTGCATCAGTTTATCCTTTCGCTGCCCCAAGACTGCTCCTATGGCATAGTCACTTGCGTCGCATATGAGCGCAAATGGTTGCTCACACTTGGGTGCAACAATGATGGGTGCAGTCACCAATCTCTTCTTCAGCTCCTCAAATGCCAACCTGCAATCATTAGAAAACACAAAGGGGTGATCCTTTTCAAGGAGTTTGCATAATGGGTTAGCAATTTTGGAAAAATCTTTTATGAATCGCCTGTAGAATCCGGCGTGCCCAAGGAAACTTCTCACCGCCTTGACTGAAGTAGGCGGTGGCAGCTTTTCAATCACGTCAACCTTAGCATGGTCAACCTCAATTCCCTTACTGGACACTCGATGCCCCAGGACTATCCCTTCCTGTACCATAAAATGGCACTTCTCCCAGTTCAACACTAAGTTTGTCTCCACACATCTTTTGAGCACTCGTCTTAAGTTGTGAAGACAGTCTTCGAATGAATCCCCCACCACGGAGAAATCATCCATAAAAACCTTCATAATGTCCTCCACCATGTCTGTGAAAATGGCTAACATGCACCGTTGAAACGTCGCCGGTGCATTGCAAAGCCCAAAAGGCATTCTCCGAAAGGCGAAGATGCCATACGGACAAGTGAAGGATGTTTTCTCTCTATCTTCGGGGGCTATAGATATCTGATTGTACCCCGAATATCCATCTAAGAAACAGAAGTGTAATCGCCCTGCCAGCCTGTCCAACATTTGGTCAATGAAGGGTAGGGGAAAGTGGTCCTTCCGGGTGACTGTGTTTAATTTTCGGTAATCCATGCAAATCCGCCATCCCGTGACAGTACGAGTTGAGATCAACTCATTATTCTCATTTTGTACAACAGTCATTCCCCCTTTTTTCGGCACACATTGGACAGGGCTGACCCAATTGCTATCAGAGATGGGGAAGATGATTCCCGCATCTAACCATTTGATCACTTCCTTCTTCACTACCTCTTTCATGTTCGGGTTCAGCCTTCGTTGATGTTCTCTGGAAGGTTTGTGCCCTTCTTCCAAGAGAATCTTGTGCATACAGAAGGCTGGGCTGATACCCTTTATGTCTGCCATGGTCCAGCCAATGGCAGTCTTACTTTCCTGTAGTACCTGTAAGAGCTGTTCTACCTGCACATCTAGCAAACCGGATGATATAATAACAGGCAAGGTAGAATCAGGGCCTAAGAAAATGTACCTGAGGTGAGCTGGGAGCGGTTTCAGCTCCAGCTTGGGAGGCTCCTCTACTGATGGCTTTGCTGGAGGTGTAGCTCTTTTTTCTAACTCAAGGGACTCGAACTGAGGTTCCCTTTTCCAGAATCCTTGGCCTTCAAGTGCCATGACCCACTCAGCTAACCCTTCACCATCCATCTCTTCTAAATTTGTCAGGCATGCCTCCAATGGATCTTTAGCAGTCAGGGTCACGTCATCTTCTTGCAGGATCACATCCACTGCCTCCACTAGGGAGCAATTAGCATATTCACTGGGTCTCCTCATGGATTGCTGAACATTGAATATGACTTCTTCATCGTTCAGTCTCATTTTTAATTCCCCAGTCTCGCAATCGATCAGTGCTCTCCCAGTGGCCAAGAATGGCCTACCTAAAATGATAGGTATCTCCTCATCTACCTGACAGTCCAGAATAACAAAGTCTGCAGGGAACACAAACTTCCCCACTTGTACCAACACATCATCAAGAATTCCAGTTGGCCTTTTAACAGTGCGGTCAGCCAGTTGCAGCAATCGAAGTCGGTCTAGCTCTGCCAATGCCCAGTTTGGTGTATACAGCCAGAGGCATCAAATTTATGCTGGCTCCCAAATCACATAATGCCTTTGCAAAGGCATAACTCCCAATCGTGCATGGAATAGTGAAGCTACCTGGATCAGACATCTTTTGAGCCATCGGTCTTGTCACTACTGCGCTGCAGGTCTGCGTCAGAGTCACTGTGGATAGGTCCTGAAAATCAAACTTCCGTGACATTAGGTCCTTCATCATCTTCGCATAACCTGGCATCTCCCTCAAGGCATCCATCAAAGGAATATTCAACTGAATTTGACGCAGCATCTCCATGAATTTCTTGTATTGATCTTCCTTCTTTTGTTTTACCAGTCTCTGAGGGAATGGTGCAGGTATCACCCTTTGTGCACTGCTTGCTGGCTTCTCTCTGTTGGGGTTTTGTGGCACAAGAGGCGCCACCTGTTCTGTAGCTTGTTCATTTATCTTAGCCTTACCCTTTTCATCATGACCCTGTTCAACCACCACTTCAGTAAGTTCTGTTGGTTCATCCACCTCTAGTGGAATTGGAGTGGCTGGCGTAGTCTCTTTGCTGGCTTGTGCAACTTCCTGCTCTTTGTCTAAATCTCTCCCATTCCGGAGACTTACTGCCATCAGCTGATTCGGGTTTTGCTCCTTGGGGTTGATGTTTGTGTCCGCTGGCAAAGTTCCCTGGGGGCGGTTGTTTAAAGCCATAGACAGCTGCCCCAGCTGAGTTTCAATGTTCTTTATAGCTGAATCATGCACTGCCAACTTCTGCATTTTACCATTTGTCCCAATGAGTTGCTGAAGCATTCCCCTGATCTCCACCATGTTGTTATCTTGCTGCTGAGGAGGTGGCTGATATGTCAATTGTTGCTGATTTTGCTGTGGATAGCCCTGTTGTCTCTGATATGGTACTGGCACCATTTGGCCTTGAGGTTGCATACCCCCAGGCTGTGGCATGTTTGGTCTGTATTGCTGATTTTGAGCCGGTCTCCACTGCTGTCCTCCTTGTCTCTGACCCCCAAAGTTGTTGACATAATTCATATCTTCTCTTGCCCCTTGATTTTCACCTTCTCCACTCCATGAACACACATAAGACTGATTAACACAGGGTGTACACAGTCCTCCATTTGTTGTGTCAACGATATGCACCTGTTTTATACCCATATCATCAATCTTCTTTGTTAATATACTCATCTGAGTCATGAGTGTGGCCATGTTCTCTGCATGTGAATTATTTGGGTCAAGAGGAACTGAATGCACTATGGGTGCCAGTGTTGTACCTCTAGTCATCCACCCCGAATACTGGGACATCTTGTCAAGAAGGACTTTGCACTCGGTGAATGTCTTACTCAAAAATGCACCTCCAGCTGAAGCATCCACATTGGCTTTTAGATTGTCAGTTAACCCCATGTAGAACCTCTGACCGAGCATCTGGTCTGGAACGCCATGGTGAGGACACTTCACTAGCATCCCTTTAAATCTTTCCCAAGTTTCCTGCAAGGTTTCAGTCGGCTGCTGCTTGTACTGCAACATTTCATCAATCTGCCTTGCAGTCTTGTTGGGTGGGTAGAACTTATTCAGAAACTGCTTGACTAATTCCTCCCAAGTGACAATGGAATTGATAGGGAGCGAATTCAGCCAAGTCTGAGCTTCCCCGGTCACAGAGAATGGGAACAGTAACAGCTTGATAGCGTCCGGGGTCACATTCGGCTGCCTTTGGGTCATACAAATCGACAGAAATTTTTTCAAGTGTTGCTGAGGGTCTTCAATGTGTGACCCGGAGAACAATCCTTTATTCTGCAGAAGATGCAGCATGTTATTGGTTATCCGAAAAGTCTCCGCTTGAATTGCAGGCACAACTATGGCAGTAGCCAGGTTGTCAGCTGTGGGCTGTGCCCAATCATAAAGTGCAGCTTCTGGCACAAGAGGTGCCACTACTATGATGTTTGGGGCAGCTGGCGGATCCCCGACGTTTCCGTTGACGTTTTCTGCATCACCCATGTCAAATTCGAGCTGGTGTGGCTGTTGTGATTGTTGGATCCTCTTGTTGGCACGGTTCAATGCCCTGAATGTTTTCTCGGGGTCTGAGAGTCCTTCAAGCAGTTCTCCAGTCCTCAAAGAATTTCTAGGCATACACCTGAATTCCACAAGATTTCAAACGTGAGAATTTCAATAAAAAGATTGTTTAACACCTTCGAAAATTGATTTAAACTAATAATTCTAACACTACTTATAAATTGTAATAAATAACACCGTTAGTTCCCCGGCAACGGCGCCAAAATTTGATCACGCCCCAACTATGACTTCTAAAAGACAAAGCGGTCGTTGCAAATATAATCTGGTTTTAAGTCCGGAGTCGAATCCTCAAGGAACTAACCTATCTATTACAACTCTTGGCAATGTTATTATCAACTCAACCAATTTCTAGATGCAAGATTTTGATCAATAAAGATTGGGTTATTTTTGCCTAACTACTTCAAATAATATTAAAAACAACAATAAGCTAAAGCAAAGATAATTCAACGGTAAAAAGGTCTAGGGCAGTGATTTCCCCAATCGCTAGTTTAGGTCTTGACTCTTTCGCTATAATCTCGCCGTAATACTCTATGAGGATTAAGAGCTATGGGTTATCGTAATTATCTCTCGATCAACTACAATAATTTACTAGAGCATTCTCTCGAACTACTCTAGCTGACAATATGTGCAGCTCTAAATTATCCCACCAAAGTTTCGTTATCTCTAAACCAACTTTTAAGTTCAAGTAATGAATCTCTTCAATTACCCAAAAGTGGTGTTGTTCAATAGCTTTCTAACCTAATATTCTTTCTCAAGCAATATGAGGTAATTAGACACGATTAATCAAGGGACCATTCAATTAATCATCATACAAAACGTAGTTGAACAATCATATAATAAATCCGGCTCGATTATAACAAGTTGAGTCAAAACTTCAACCAACAATTGGTTCCATCAACCCTAGATAATTGTTTAGCTACTCATAACAAAATAAGAGCAAACTACTAAATTGTTCATAATGTAAAATTGCAAGAAATAAAAGAGATAGAAAAACCCTAATGTTTGGTTGATATTCTCACACTTGTTCTTGCCTCCAAAGTATTCTAAAAACAAGCTTAAAACAATCTTGGGCGAGTTTCTAAAGCTTATAAAGGTTTTACAAAAGTTTCCCCGAAATTACACTTTGGTCCCCAAACTTCCAGCAGCGTGAATAGTGCACCGCGGTCGCGGCAGGCCGCGGTCGACCGCGGTGAGAGCTGACCTTTCTGCCTCACTTTTTTAATCTGTCGCGGTTCACCGCGGTCGCGGTGGACTTCTTGCCCAGGCCATTTTCTGCTTCTTCGTGCTCTGGTACTTCTCGAGTGGGGGTTTTCTTCACATTATCGCCTCCAAAACACTCCATGTTGCTTCCTCACATATAATATTCCCTGCGAAACAAAAGAACACTATTTAGAGCATTTTTTTGGCAATTTACCTATAAAACAACAACAAAGCATGGTCATATTAAGGTGTAAATAGCAACTATATAGCCTACTATCAATTATCCGTTAAGAAAATTGAATAATCCGCCCCCAAACCGATAAGCCGTTAATAAAAAAATTCAATCCGTTCCCCGTCCGTTAAGCCGTTACCAGTAAGCCATTAACTTTAAGCCAAGAACATTCAAGTAAAACAGAAAATTCCCAATATGCATGACATCAAGGTTGTGACGGAGAAGATTATCTTTCCAATAAGGCAACTCCCAAAATATACTCTGTTTCGTCCAATTATGAGTAACACCGTATCCGGGGAATCTATTAGGTGGAGCTTCAGTAACTTTACTGAAGTTCTGGACCCTCTCCCAAATTTCCTCACCTGAAAGTATCGGAGGTGGAGAATTACATTCCATTTTATTCTTTTTGAATGCATTTTTCATCCTTCTAAACTCATGATCAGGAGGCAAGAATTGACGATGACAATCAAACCATGATTGCTTTCGGCCATGTTTCAAAGTGAACGCTTTGCTATTTTCCATGCAGTAAGGACAAGCTAGCTTCCCAGCAGTCATCCACCCAGACAACATTCCATACGCAAGAAAATCGTTAATTGTCCACATTAAATTAGCACACAAATTGAAATTTTGCTTGGTTGATATGTCATATGTTTCAACGCCATCGTATCACAATTGTTTTAGCTCATCAATCAAAGGTTGCAAATATACATTTTGGATTACGTGGACCGGGGATAATACAATTTAAGAATATATATATGGACTAGTCATGCACAACTCGGGTGGTAGATTATAAGGTGTAAGAAAGACAGGCCAACATGAATATGGTGTTGCAGATACAGAAAAAGGCGTGAAGCCATCTGCAAACAGACCTAACCGAATGTTCCTTGGTTCACTAGCAAAATCTGGATATGTCCTATCAAAGTGCTTCCAAGCTTCTCCATCTGAAGGATGACACATAACACCAGGTGGTCTTCTATTTTCAAAGTGCCATCTCATATGAGGAACAGAACTCATCGATGCATATAACCTCTTTAACCTAGGTATAAGAGGTAAATAATGCATCGCCTTGATAGCGACCATATTCCTGCTGGAAAGCCTCTTGAAACGAGGCTTTTCGCAAAATTTACAACTACTTAAATTTTCATTATCTTTATAATATAACATGCAACCATCTTCACAATAATCAATTCTCATTGACGAAAGTCCTAACTTAGAAACTAATCTCTTTGCCTAATAGAAATCACCAGGTAATTTTATATTAGGGTCAACTAGTTCACTCATAAGGTCAATGAAAGAGTCAATGGCTGCTTGAGAAATATTCCAAACAGATTTGATACTTAGTAATCTAACTGCAACAGACAGCTCAGAGTGCGGACTTCCATTACGTAGTGGACGACTAGCTTCCTCTAACTGTTCATAAAAACGTTTTGCGTCAGCATTAGGAGTTTGTTCAACATTTTCATTGGGCTCACCCCCTAAATGCATCCCAAAAGCATCCGCAACCATATCATGAATTCTAGAATCACGATTTGTATTCTCCACCGACCTACTACTTTCACCCACAACCATGTTATGAAATATCCCATGGCTACCATCGATCTCTCCATGATTAGTCCACATAAAGTAATTTGCTATAAACCCTTCCTATAAAGATGATGCTTAACTTCCGCCGGTTTTCCAAACTTCATACAGACGCACCTAACACAAGGGCACCTAATTACTCATTCACTTAGGTATGGTTGAAGTGATATTGCATGTCTAATAAAGTCATCCACCCCTTCTACAAAATCCTCCTGCAATCCCTGCCGATTAGGATAATTCCTATTGTACATCCAAGTACGATGTTCCATCTATACAAATTAAACAAGAACAAATTAGTTTAGTTAATTCATATCCTAATCTTTTTTTAGTTAATTAATTTCATATCCTAAAATTTTAATTCATATCCAAAATTTTCAATTTACAAACTAAAAGTTCAATTTATAAACTAAAAGTTCAATTCATAAACTAAAGTTCAACTCATATCCAAAAGGTTCAATTCATAAACTAAAAATCCAATTCATATCCTAAAATGCTCAATTTATCAATTCATATCCTAAAATTTCAATTTATAAACTAAAAGTTCAATTCATATCCAAAAAGTTCAAATCATAAACTAAAATTCCAATACATAAACTAAAAGTCCAATTCATATCCAAAAAGTTCAATTCATAAATTAAAAGTTCAAATCATAAAGTAAAATTCCAATAAATAAACTAAAACTCCAATTCATATCCAAAAAGTTCAATTCATAAATTAAAAGTTCAAATCATAAACTAAAATTTCAATACATCAACTAAAGTCCAATTATATTCCTAAAAGTTCAATTCATATCCTAAAATTTCAATTTATAAACAATAAGTTCAATTCATAAACTAAAAGTCCAATTCATATCCTAAAATACTTAATTCATAAACTAAAAGTCCAATTCATATCCTAAAGGTTCAATTCATATTCTAAACCCTAGATTCTAACTAAACTATCAAGACAATACAAAGTATAATTCAAATCTAACTAAACTAAATTCAACACTAATTAAACTAATTAGTTAATAAAATAAATTAACAAAGCTAACTAAAACAAGACCTAAACCCTAATCCTCAATAAAATATAATGTTCAAAGAATTGAAACACTAATTCATATCCTTAAACTACAATATTGAAATAATTGAAACAAAAACTAGAAATAATAAAGATTCAAGGTTATAATTAAAACCTAGGTTTATTTTTAGGTGGAGAAGGAGAGAGAGGGGCAGCGGCAGCGGTCGCAGCGGCGGCGGTCAGCGGCGGCTCCGGCGGTCGGTGGTGGCGCGGGGTGGGGGTGGATTTGTGTGAGGGAAATAGAGAAGGGGAGAGGAATGTGTTAAGAGAGAGTTGGGGAAATTTTGGGGAAGAAAATAAGAGAATGGGAGGGGGAAACCCGTTTTTTGAATCTGGATTTACAAAAAGCGACCAACGTTGGTTGCTATTTTTGGTAGGTAATTAAGTTTTGACTGTTTGACCAAAATAGCGACCAACGTTGGTCGCTATTTCTAAAAAAAAATTAAATAACTTTTTTTTCTATTTTGGTTTTTAAATATTATANTTATCATCTTCAGGGCTTACCAAAACCCTTTTACTTCTTGCATTTAGGGTAAAAACACCATTGCGGAACAGCTTGGGGTGATAAAGATGAATTAGATGAGAGAAGGTAAAATCAACATCAGCCTTTACCGATACATACCTTAAACAAGCTACTGCTCTCCATACGAGAGGGCCAATTTGAGCCAAACAAATTTTGAAAAAACGACAAAAATCGAGTATGACAGAGTCGATAGCAGGAATAAATCCCAAAGTAAAGGGATAAGTATAAACAGAGGAAAAACCAATCCTATAAGAAGATATTCTCTGGTTTGGGTTAGGAATAACTATATGAAGGTCATCTCTCCAACGACAATCTTTTCGAACAGTGGAAATTAAGGGTTCAGTAATTAAAGAAGGATAGGTGTCAGCTCTCTCTAATTTAATTACTTGGTCACGAAGGGATTCTTTATCATGTTCGAAAGATAAGTCGGTTGGCACTATTTCTTCGACCAAAGGTTCTTGAACAGACTCAAAAGATTCTTTGCCTTTAGAAGAAGATCTATTAGTGAAAGAACCTCTAGAAATAGTGCCAGAGCTAGAAGAAGGAGTGATGGAACCAGAGGTACCACCACGAATGGATCCTAGGCCACGAAGCCTACCTCCTCTGTCTCTTCTATGTCTCACAGGGGCATTGGGGAAACTGTCAAGAATTGGGACTCTCCTAGGGTTGGGATTTGAAGATGACATGGTAGAAAGATGTGAACAGAGAAAGATGTGAACAAAGGAAGAAGTGAATAGAAAAAAATAGTGAAATATTAGGTAAAAATTTGTGGAAGAAGGGTTAAGTTTATATATAAAAGTGACAGTCAAAGACTAAGAAGTAATGATGGAAAGCCTATAATAAAGGCAACTATCACTTCGTGAATAGTAGAGTTGAAGAAGCCTTGAAAAAAGGCTGCAGAATTACAGAGCTAATGAGAAGGTGACGCGTATGCAATGCATTAAATAGAAAAGACAACTGAAACGTTAGTACTGTCATAGCATTAATTATGGCAAAAATTCCCTTTTTAATGAAGATCCACTTCCCAAATATTTAATTGATAAATAAATGGAAAGTGGGGGACTATCTGTATTGGGAAAAAACTGAATTTAAATATTGAAGATGACGTGTCATGACACGTGGACCGGTCAAATAGTCAAAGCATGGTAATCAGTTAGAAGGCACGAGCAACAACAGATACGGGAGAGAAGATACTTAAAGGCACGAGCTATTATTCAGATGAAACGAAACTCGTACCTATTCGAGTCATTTAAAGCTCGAAGATTAGAAGGAATTGAAGACATGAATCTGACAGCGTAAAAGAGTCCAAATTCAACATTAAATGCCAAATACGTTAGAGAATTTGTATTTAATGAGAATGATTGAGTAACGTTTCTTTTAATGTCATTTATTGCTCGTAATTGCCTCATTAAGACAGAGGCATTACACTTTCTCTTAGAATTAACTATAAAAGGAGAAAGGCACAACATCTGTAGGACACGAAATATCATTGCGATTATACTGAAATATATACTTATTCATTGCTTTATTGTTGTTCTCAAAATCTCTCCTTTCTTGATTATCAGTAACCCGATTTCTTTCTTAAATTCAAGTTTTAGCCAAATATTCAGTTTTTTGGTTAAACATGCAGGCTGTTGTATATGATAGAAATGGCATTGATGGTTATGAAAATTCTTTGTGGTTTATTGTTGTTGTCATGTGAAATGTGATTTGTTGTTGTTGTTGTGTGAAATGTGATTGTTCGGTGGGATCAGGTTGCGCGCCGCAACACGAAGTAATAAGGTGTGGGTCGTGGGGATAAGGGTGGCCGAGGTAATAAGGGTGGCCGGGGTAATAAGGGTGGCCGAGGTAATAAGGGTGGAAAAGTGATCGAAATCATTATTGAAATGAACATATGTGAAAGTTGTGAAATCATTGATGTGATGAAATAATGTTGAAAGGGGAAAAGGAGAGATTGTGAAACTTGTTTGGCTTTGGTTGTTCCTTTCATGTGCATTTGATTGTTGATTCTATTAAAGTGATCGAAATCACTATTGAAATGAACATATGTGAAAGTTGTGAAATCATTGATGAGATGAAATAATGTTGAAAGGGGAAAAGGAGAGATTGTAGAAACTTGTNNNNTATATATATATATATATATATATATATATATATATATATATATATATATATATATATATATATAGACACACACACACATGCACACACACAGACACTTCACTGTAATACTATAACGTATATATAACTTGTTATTGTCACGACCAATTTCCACAATAGGTCGTGATGGCGCCCAACGCCATTGCCGGCCAAGCCAAACGCGGAATTATAATTAAATTCTTCTTTTACCTTTTTGCCAAATAGTTTCAGAAATATCTTAAGTTAAGGTTAAAAAAAGAAGTAATGACCATTAAGGTACCCAAAATAATTATACAATTTCCAAAAGAAATAATCTACTAAAGTATGTGTAACGACCCGACCGGTCGTTTTGAGCTCTAGCGCATTGTTCAGCAGTCTGAGGCTATGAACAGCTTCATTTCAGGTATTATGACTTGTACGCGTGGTCGGAATTAAGTTTCGGGAAGTTCAGAGTTGATTTGGAAAGAGAATTCTCATTTCGGAAGCTTAAAGTTGAAAGAATTAACTAGGATTGGAATTTTGAGTAAACGACCTCGGAATCGGGATCTGAAGGTTCCATCAGGTTCGTATGATGATTTCGGACTTGGGCATATGCTCGGATCGGGTTTTGGATGACCCGGGAGCGTTTTGGCGCCTATTGTGGAAAGTAGCATTTTGAAAGAAATTTCATAAGTTTGGGTTGAAGTGCATTTCAGTGATATCGATGTCCGTTTGGGATTCCGAGTCTTGGAGCAGCTCCGTATGGTGATTCTGGAGTTGGGAGCGCGATTGGAAGTGAATTCGGAGGTCTGTAGGTCATTTTGGAGCCATTTGGCTAAAGATAGAAATTTGAAGGTTTTTGAGAAGTTTGACCGGAAGTGGACTTTTTGATATCGGGGTCGGAATCCGATTCCGAAAGTTGCAATTGGTCCGTAATGTCGAATATGACATGTGTGCAACATTTGAGGTCAATCGGACGTGATTTGATAGGTTAAGCGTCGAAAGTAGAAGTTTGAATAAAGTTCATAAAGCTTGGATTGGAGGTCGATTCATGATTCTAGCATTGTTTGATGTGATTTGAGGCCTCGAGCAAGTCCGTAATGTGTTCTGGGACTAGTTGGTATGGTTGGTTGGGGTCCCGGGGGCCTCGGGTGGATTCCGGGTGGTTAACGGATCGAATTTGGGTAAAAAGCTGCTGCTGGTTGCTGTTATCTAGTTTCCTTCTTCGCGAACGCGGAGGGAGTCTCGCGAACATGAAGAGGAAAGTGGGAGGCTGCTGGTTTTGGCCTTCGCGAACGCGAAGGGGTAGTCGCGAACGCGAAGGGGTGGGCTGAGCTGCTACGCGAACGCGAGGAGGAGATCGCGAACGCGTAGAAGGAAAAAGCTGGGCCTGGGATCTTTGGCCTACCCGAACGCGAGGCCTTGTACGCGAACGCGAAGGGCTGGGTGACTGGCCTTCGCGAACGCTAGCGGAATGTCGCGAACGCGAAGAAGGGCGGACCTGGGCTGGGCAGAATGTTTAAAAATCAGGGTTGAGTTCATTTCACCCATTTTTCTCTTGGCTTGGGCGATTTTTGGAGCTTTTGAAGAAGGGGTTCCGTCATTCATCATGAGGTAAGTAATTTATGCCAGTTTTGAGTTAAATGCAAGGTTTATATATGGATTTAAACATGGAAATTGTAGAAAACTTGGGGTTTGAGGGAAAACCTAGAAAATTAGTATTCTTGGATTTGGACCACGATTTTGGGTATGGAATTTAGAGAAAATTATATATTTGAGTTCGTGAAGCTATGGGTAAACTTTATCTTCGAAAAATTTCGGATTTCGGGCACGTGGGCCCGAGGGCATTTTTGTCAACTTTTCGATCGGGGTTTGTCACGACCCTAGTTCACCAACCGTGAACATGTCATGACGGCACCTGGTCCCCATGACCAGGTAAGCCTAACATTTGCGGAAATATAATAATTGTAGAAAAATAGAGAAAAATCAAATCAAATATCTAAAGGAAACTGTACTGAATGCCGCATGGCAAGTACAACTCAATATTACAAGTCTAAAACAATTCCCAAAACCCGAAAACTCACAAATCACAAGCTAAGGGATACATAAGAGGCTCTGACTCAAGAATATCTATACAAAGGAGAAATGCTGAAAGAGCTATACTTATTACAGAAAACTGGAAAGGGACTCCTCGGTCTGCGGACGTAGCAGATATACCTCGAAGTCTCTACCGATACGCCTCCTTCCAAGGCTGACAGAATTGAGTGGGAGTACCTGTATCTGCACAACAAAAATGTGCAGAAGAGTAGCATGAGCACACCACGGCGGTGCCCAGTAAGTATCAAGACTAACCTCGGTGGAGTAGTGACGAGGAACAGTCAAGGCACCTACCGGTCAATAAACAGTATAATCATAGGAATAATGGAAATGACATATATATGTAAAGACTGCATGAATGACCAAGAATGCTACAATTCACAATAAGGGAAAAATACAACAAGTGACAACGAGAATATAATAAATGAGGATAGGAAATGACGGCAGAATCACAATCCAAATCCTAAGGCCACAACACAGCAATGGGGAAAACAAGTCAATAACTCATATCCTACAATGATGTTCACAAAGGTCTTATCCAACCCTTTCCACAATTTCACCAAGTCTCGGACAAACCACAACTCGCGAAGACCCAGCATCTGAAATCTAACAATTGGCATCCTATGCCCCATCAATCTTATGGTCATACCGACAACTAACTGGCTAACTAGGGCCACTCTCACAAATATAATGGATAAACGAGGGCGTACCTCCACCCTTAGCAAAATCAGGAGGAATTCACCTCTAATAGGGGTGTTCAGCTACGTGTATGCTTGTACAAATATTTCTAACAAAATTCTACCAGCTAGTAAACATGAAAAGGAGAACGGACCGCACGTGCGATGTTTCCTCACAACTTCCAAGCGATAAAGCTCATACCGGTAAGCAACCCACAATCACATTATTAAACAAATAGGAATGCCTCCACAGGCCGTCACAATTCTCTACAATCATCCCCTGACATAGCCCACCTTATTTCGCCACATGTGCAAATAATAAGATAATAGGTACCGCCTTATTTCGCCACACGTGCATCACAATGTTCCCTCCTTATTCCGCCACATGCGCAACCCACATATAAGCATATAACATATCCCGCCTTATTACACCGCATGTGCAAAATATCAATAACAACAACAGCACGGCAAAGACCCCGTGCATCACAATATTCACAATCGCACGGCAGAAACCTCGTGCATCACAGTATCAACAACCGCACGGCAGAAACCTCGTGCGTCACAATCTCAAGTACAACACAACAAACGACAATATATACAGGATCAAGGCAAGAGAATCAACTCAGGTATTTTCGTTCACCAAAAGACGGTACAACTAACTCACAAGGAATAACCGTAACAGAGAAATACTAAGCGCAATAAGAACAACTCAACAAGGGAGAAATAATATGAAACAACGATTCCATAATACTAAGTTCAACAACAAGGAAGTTAACATGAATCAAATAATTACAATTAAGGAAGTATCAACTGAATATAGGATATCTAACTTCTTTCCAATTAAGACCAATTAATTACACGAGAGATAGAAATAATGCTCTCCAAATAAAGACAAGCAGTTAGGAATGATAATGTGACTATAGAAGGGTACTGTCTACAGTGAAACAAGTAAAAGTCAATTAGGCAACCAGAATAAGCCAAAAAGGGGCAAATAAATTCCAAGTAAGACATGTAAAGGTGAAGCTAATAACAGGGAACTCAATCGTATCAAGAACAATTTTATATTCGGTGACTACAAGGATCTAAGAGCCTAAAAGGGATAATTTTTCACAAATAAATCCTAGCACGCACTCGTCACCTCGCGTACAAGGAATACAATAAACAAAGAAGACTCAAATCCTAAGGGGAAGTCCCCCACACAAGGTTAGGCAAGATACTTACCTCGAACCCGCTAAAATCAACTAGCAACAACGTTCTTGCCACGAGTACTCGACTCCAAATGGCCCAATTCTATTCAATTAAATCACACATTATAAATAACATCTCAAGCAACTGATTCTACTATTTAATTCAAAGCTACGGCGTGAAATTAGGTGAAATGACCAAAATGCCCTTCAGGCCAACATCTCGGAATCGGATAATTTTTACATTTTCAGAACCCTCGTACTCTCACGAGTCTAACCATATAAAAATCTCCCAAATCGGAGGTCAAATGCTCACTCAAAATCCCAAAGTTTGGCCTAAGAAGTTCTAACCAAATTCCTCCAATTTTAGTCCCAAATTCGAATTTTAAATGATGGATTTAACTACAAAATAAAGAAATATAACTAGAAGGGATTAAGAAACGTTACCCAATAAATCTTCTCTTCAAAACCCACTCAAAATCGCCATCTCCCGAGCTCTCAATTGATTTTGTAACTTATGAACTCAAACCCTCGACATTTCTATTTCTGCCCAGGGATTTCCGCTTCTGCGGACAAGGGACCGCTTCTGCGGTCCCGCTTGCGGAAAAAGCAACCGCTTCTGCGGGTTTCATTCAAGGGGACAGGGCCGCATATGCGATAGCTGGGCCGCTTCTGCGATGCCTAAGCCGCTTCTGCGGCTCCGCTTTTGCGGAGATGGAACTGCTTCTGCGGCTTCTGAGGGAAAAGGGGACAAGCCGCTTCTGCGGCCAAATAGCCGCTTCTGCGGCGCTGCATCTGCGGTTCCCAAGCCGCAGATGCGAAAATACCAGAAGAGGGACATTCAGCTGCTGCATTAACTCCAAATTCCTCCGTTAACCACCCGAAATCATCCCGAGGCCCCCGGGACCCCAACCAAAAGCACCAATAACACCTACTACCTTATTCAAACTTGTACCAATCCTTAAAACACCTCAAACAATGCCGGAAACCCGAATTAATCAAATATTTAAGCCTAAGAACTTCAAATTTCTTCCAAATACGATTTCGATCAAAAACCTAACCAAAACACGTCCGAATGACCTGAAATTTTGCACACATACCCCAAATGACATGACGGAGCTACTGCGACTTTCAGAATTCCATTCTGACCCTCGGATCAAAAACTCACTATCGGACCGGAACTTTAAAAAAATACAAACTTCGGCATTTCAAGCCTAAATGAGCTACGGACATCCAAAATACATTCCGAACACGCTCCAAACCTCTAAATCACCTAACGGAGCTAACGGAACCATCGGATTTCCATTCCGAGGTTGTCTTCACACTTTTCTGATTACGGACCATTTTTCAACTCTTAAGCTCTCATTTAGGGACTAAGTGTCCCAAAACTCTCCAAAACTCAACACCGAACGTCCCGGCAAACCAAAATATTAGAGGAAACAGTTAATGGGGGATCGGGGTGTGAATTCTAAAAATGACCGGTCGGGTCGTTACAGGGTTAGGGATTTGTTATAAATTGGATTATAACAGAGTCGGGGTGTTATTTCGTTGTCAGCTATTTCATGTAATGATGTATTGCATCGTGCGAGTTGTGAGACGGCTTGGTGAATTTCTTATGTGTTGAGGTTCCGCATAGAGATAAGGTTATGTGAGCAGGATGGCTCTTGAGATTCAGATCATATATCGCACTTCAGTGGTGCTCGAGTTTGTGGATAATAGCGTTATATGTCTCCCCAGGGAATGGTATTATACACTTAGCGTGTTTATGACTGATATTCAGTATTTTATTGTAATGAGCAATTTAGCTCGATGTACATCTCCTTATGTGAGTTCCATGTATGGAACGGGTGGCACGCCGCCATGGGTATGTTATTTGGATCGGGTGGCACGCCGCCATGGTTATGATTGCTCGGATCGGGTTGCGCGCCGCAACAGTGTGATGTTCAGTACAGTTCCCCATATCTGTTTATTGTGTTCTGTTTCCTATTTTCTGAAGGAAGCTCATATTAGCTGTGCGCCCGGTCGCATGTATGATTCGCGAGCGGGGTAATTGAAATTCCTTTTCAGAGTTCATTTTCCTTTTTGTATCGCATCCTAATTGGTAGCCTATTGGCACATTGTGGCATCATATGAGACTTTTGGTCATGTCGGGGTGGCTTATTGCCTGAGCAGTTCGTACTGGGTGAGACGAGATTGTTGGATTTAGGATCAGTGCAATCTGATTACGTGAAATATATTAAGGAGCAAAGATCATTATTTGGTTCAGAATGAGGTAATGTTTCTTGTCAGAAGTATAGACTCAATGATTGGTTGACTCGGCAGTTGATTATGAATTTTTTCACATCTCTTCCGTTGTGGCAGCATTGTAAGAGTTAGAGTAAGACCTGTGTATGTCATGGGATGCAATGGGAGCACCAGATTTGTGGAATTTTGACTAAGTTGATCAGAAAATGTTATTGTGGTCCGGTGAGTAAAGTGATGCTAGGTGTGAATTCAGCAAAGTTATGCAGCCATGTTTGGGTACAGCGTGTAGTGATTGATATGGTGATCTTATGTTGGAAACAGGTCGGGCATAGAATTCCGGATGTTGGAATTGGGCTCTAAGGCTTATTTGCTTGAATAAAAAGGAATATCTTCAGAATTGATCGAGATAATGTGCTCAACTGAGTTGTGGTAGCACGGCAAGGTGCATGAGAAGTTAAACAGTGATTTCAGACTACTTCAGTGTAGTTCTCAGCACGTTCGAGGACGAACGTATGTTTAAGTGGGAGAGAATGTAACGACCCGACCGGTCATTTTGAGCTCTAGCGCATTGTTCAGCAGTCTGAGGCCATGAACCGCTTCATTTCAGGTATTATGACTTGTACGCGTGGTCGGAATTAAGTTTCGGGAAGTTCAGAGTTGATTTGGAAAGAGAATTCTCATTTCGGAAGCTTAAAGTTGAAAGAATTAACTAGGATTGGAATTTTGAGTAAACGACCTCGGAATCGGGATCTGAAGGTTCCAGCAGGTTCGTATGATGATTTCGGACTTGAGCGTATGCTCGGATCGGGTTTTGGATGACCCGGGAGCGTTTTGGCGCCTATTGTGGAAAGTAGCATTTTGAAAGAAATTTCATAAGTTTGGGTTGAAGTGCATTTCAGTGATATCGATGTCCGTTTGGGATTCCGAGTCTTGGAGCAGCTCCGTATGGTGATTCTGGAGTTGGGAGCGCGATTGGAAGTGAATTCGGAGGTCCGTAGGTCATTTTGGAGCCATTTGGCTAAAGATAGAAATTTGAAGGTTTTTGAGAAGTTTGACCGGAAGTGGACTTTTTGATATCGGGGTCGGAATCCGATTCCGAAAGTTGGAGTTGGTCCGTAATGTCGAATATGACCTGTGTGCAACATTTGAGGTCAATCGGACGTGATTTGATAGGTTTAAGCGTCGAAAGTAGAAGTTTGAATAAAGTTCATAAAGCTTGGATTGGAGGTCGATTCATGATTCTAGCATTGTTTGATGTGATTTGAGGCCTCGAGCAAGTCCGTAATGTGTTTTGGGACTAGTTGGTATGGTTGGTTGGGCTCCCGGGGGCCTCGGGAGGATTTCGGGTGGTTAACGGATCGAATTTGGGTAAAAAGCTGCTGCTGGTTGCTGGTATGTGGTTTCCTTCTTCGCGAACGCGGAGGGAGTCTCGCGAACGCGAAGAGGAAAGTGGGAGGTTGCTGGTTTTGGCCTTCGCGAACGCGAAGGGGGAGATTCGCGAAAGCGAAGGGGTGGGCTGAGCTGCTACGCGAACGCAAGGAGGAGATCGCGAACGCGTAGAAGGAAAAAGCTGGGCCTGGGGTCTTTGGCCTACGCGAATACGAGGCCTTGTACGTGAACGCGAAGGGCTGGGTGACTCGCCTTCGCGAACGCGAGCGGAATGTCGCGAACGCGAAGAAGGGCGGACCTGGGCTGGGCAGAATGTTTAAAAATCGGGGTTGAGTTCATTTAACCCATTTTTCTCTTGGCTTGGGCGATTTTTGGAGCTTTTGAAGAGGGGGTTCCGTCATTCATCATGAGGTAAGTAATTTATGCTAGTTTTCAGTTAAATGCAAGGTTTATATATGGATTTAAACATGAAAATTGTAGAAAACTTGGGGTTTGAGGGAAAACCTAGAAAATTAGTATTCTTGGATTTGGACCACGATTTTGGGTGTGGAATTTACAGAAAATTATATATTTGAGTTCGTGAAGCTATGGGTAAACTTTATCTTCGAAAAATTTCGGATTTCGGGCACGTGGGCCCGAGGGCGTTTTTGTCAACTTTTCGGTCGGGGTTAGGGATTTGTTATAAATTGGATTATAATGAGTACCCTAGCATATATTAATGGATTTACATAATTATTGGCTAGTTTTGGAGCGTTGTGCATCGATTCGAGTCTTCGGAAGGGCGTGGAATGCCGGTTAGGGACCTTCGGAGCGAGGTGAGTCTCCTTTCTAACCTTGTAAGAGGGAATTGTCCCCATAGGTAAAATAATTGGTTATATGCTCCTGTTTGTGGGGGCTACGTGCGCACGAGGTGACGAGAGTCCGTGCGTAGCTACTATTGTGCTATTGTCCGGGTAGTTTAGGACCCAAGAGCATGTTATACTTGGATTATTTGTGAACTTATTGACAGCTTGAATTGCTTAAATCACATTGAATTAGTAAATAAATTCTAAAAGGATTAAACTTCATTTTTTTAAATGGTTAAAAGAGATTGACTTTCTTTGGATAATTACTCCGTGTGGACTCTTGATTGACCGTCTGTGTGTGTTTAAATTTTGGAGCGGGCCGAACGCCTCGGCAGATTTAAATAGATGCATCTATGGTTCGCGCCGTTCGACCCTCGGCAGTACACAGTTTACATTTCTGTTGGAGCCGGCCGTCGACCTCGGCATGAGTTGCGCATGCTTGTATTGCTACCTCGAATTTTATTAAAGTTGTTATTGCCTCTTCATGGCTTGAAAATATTTGGATAATAATGAAAAGGAATTTTGGAAAATTTCCTATAAAAAGAAATAATTGTTTACTTGTTTCCTTCTATTGGATTAATATCATGTTTATAGAAATCCACGATTTAATGTATTATTGACATCATTATTGGACCACTAGTAAGTGTCGAAGTCGACCATCTCGTCTCTACTTCTTCGACATTAGACGGGATACTCATGTAGTACACGTTGTTTTCGTACTCATACTACACTTTTGTGCATTTTTGTTGCACAGGTATATGTAACTCTAGTGGCCTACTGGGCGTAGCAGCACGGATGATTCGGGGACTAGGTGAGTTGCATTATTCGAGGCGGCCCACAGCTAGTAAAGTCCCTTCCAGTAAATTGTATTTACTCTCTGTCCACTGTATTCCGGATGGATGTTGTATTGTATTATTTCTTAGAAATTGCTCATGCACTTGTGACACCGGGTTCTGGGATGGTTTGAAGTATTTTGTATTAATTGCCTATGATTAAATTTTAATTGAAGCAGTTGTCTCTTTACTTATGAAATTAGAAGGAAAATCTGATTTTTCAAAATTTGTCTAATTTGGAATCTAATTAAGTATTTTAGTTGGCTTGCCTGACAACGGTGTCCGGCGCCATCACGACCCTTATGGATTTTGGGTCGTGATAGTATGTGCCAAGACCTGGTGTCACAAGTTACGGGCAACTAGTAGAATATACAAAAGTACAATCCTATCCTACTGTCCGAAATGGAATAGACAGCAAAAATAAATAAGAGAAACTCCATCAAGCTGCTGAACGGCACAGGAGGGGAGCAGCTCACCGTGGAAGTCTCGGAATAGGATCAGTGATACGCACTAGACTGATAGCCAGATGTACCTGCCTCAGACCCTGTACAATTAGTACAGAAGCGTAGTATGAGTACATAAACAATATGTACCCAGTAAGTATCCTGTCTGATCTCAAAGAAGTAGAGACGAGAAGTCGACTTGACACTTACTAGGGTCAAAATAATATGAGATATAAATTACATTGTGTAGGGGTAAAAGTAATCAAATAGCAGTATGTAGCAAGAACTAACAGGTTCTCCCCTAAGTAATGTCACTACTGGCAACTTCATTTATAGGCAATTAATAATGTAAATCATAGAAATTCTGAATAAAACAGGTGCAAATAGTGCCGAATTCGTACGGCTCGATCCAACATAAAGTAAATTGTGCACTGCCGAGGGTCGAGCGGCACGAACCATAGATGCATCTATTACCCCGCTCGCGAATCAACCATGTGATGCGGTCACATGTAATTAAACATATCAACAGACAAACAATGACATATAGCTGGAGAGAAATTACTCAATGCATTATCATCTTTCCTTTTTAAAAACCAAGAATGGTCACGTTCCTGTGATGACCCAAAAGGTCATCACTTGCTTTTAAATTAAATTCTATGTTTCCGAGGCCTTAAAAACCTCTTTTATCTTCACCTCAATTTGCGTGCATAGTCCGGGCGTGTAGCCGGAAAGCTGTTATGTGAAAGATCTGTGAAATATTAAAATTTTGACTTAAAAATGCCTTTAAGTTGACTTTGGTCAACATTTTGGGTAAACGGACCCGGACCCGTGATTTGACGGTCCTGGAGGGTCCGTAGGAAAATATGAAACTTGGGCGTATGCCCGGAATCGAATTCCGAGGTCCCAAGCCCGAGAAATAAATTTTTAAAGAAAATTGTTTTCTGAAATTGTTTAAAGGACTGTGAAATGAAATTTGATTAGAACATGTTGGTATCGGGCCTGTATTTTGGTTCCGGCGCCCGGTACAGGTCTTATATATGATTTAAGATGATTCTGTGAAATTTGGTGAAAAACGGAATCCGTTTGACGTGATTCGAACTTAAAATGGAAAATTTGATGCTTTATGAATTTTGAGAAAAATTCTTTGATTTTGAGGTTTAATTCGTTGTTTGAGAGGTTATTTTGGCGATTTGATCGCACAGATAAGTTTGTATGATGTTGTTGAGTTAGTACGTGTGTTTGGTTAGGAGCCCCGAGGGCTCGGGTGTGTTTCGGATGTGTTTCGGGAAGTTTTGGACTTAAGAAAAGTTGCAGAAACAGCTGTTTTGGTGTAACCGCACCTGCGGTTCTTGGGCCGCAGATTCGGACTCGCAGGTGCGAGAAGTACATCGTAGGTGCGGAACTCTTCGTAGATGCAGACAATATTCCGCAGATGCGGTTCAGCAGGAGCGGGTCCTTTCTCGCAGGTGCGGCCCCAGCGGGGCCTAGCCATTTCCGCAGAAGCGACAATTTTTCCGCACATGCGGTTGCGCAGATGCGACCCCTGAGCCGCAGATGCAGAAGTCGGGCAGTGAGTCTTTTTAAAAACATAACTTCAGCGATTTTCTTTCAAACTTTCACAAATAAATAGAAGAACTAGGGCGATTTTCTCAAGAAATTTTCTTCCCAAATCACAAGTAAGCACTCACTAACTGATTTCTTTCAATTATCTAATGTTTTTCATCAACTTTTATCAATAATTCTAGGGTTTTAATGGTGGAAAATTGGGGAATTGGGTAGAGTTAGGGCTTTTTAATTATTTGGGAATTTGACCTCATTTTTGGGGTCAGATTTCAAAACAAATGGTATATTCGGGCTTGTGGGTGAATGGGTGATCGGGTTTTGGTCCGAACCTCGTGTTTTGACCAGGCGGGCCCAGGGTCAATTTTTGGATTTTTGGGAAGAATGATTAAAAAGCTATAATTAAGCATTGGAATTGGATTGTTTAGCATTTATTGATGTTATTAAGTCGATTATGCATAGATACGATTGTGTTGGAGCCAAATTCGAAAGGAAAGGCGGTAATTGAGGATTGAGTTGGCCGTGGAAGTTCGAGGTAAGTGTCCGGTCTAACCTTAGCTTAAGGGATTAGGAGTTGTGTCCTATTTGCTAATTGCTTCTTGTTGAGTACGACGTATAGGCATGGTAACGAGTATCTATACGTTGGTGTCGAGCATGACCATGAGTCTTGAATTGATAGTTATTGTGTTCTTAAATGTTACTACGGATGTTATAATTGATGGTTCAGGATATTGAGCAAAGATTTAGTTTATTTTCATGGAATTTATTTATGATTGAGTGTTGGTACGAATTAAGCTGAGTAGGAGTTGAGTTAGGATTGGTTATAGCTGATTCTCCCTTTCCGGGATGTTTGTCTTGATATTGTTGTCCCCTTGCCTGGAAGTTATTATATTGGTTTGTTCCCTTGCCGGGATTCCTTGTGATTTTGTGTCGGCTTGTAAATGGGATTGGGTGGTACGCCTACCATGAGATATGATGAAATGGGATCGGGTGGTACGCCTACCACGAGATATGATGAAATGGGATCGGGTGGTACGCCTACCACGAGATATGATGAGATGGGATCGGGTGAGATGTAATGAAATGGGATCGGGTGGTATGCCTGCCACAAGATATGAGAAATGGGGCCGGGTTGCACGCCTGCAACAAGATGTGGACCGAGAGTGAAATCTGCCTTTGTTTTTCATTATCCTTGTTAGTAGTTAAATTTTGGTTTCTTGATAATTCTCTTGAGATTTTGTTTTACCTGTTATTCCCCGAAGCATGTTTCCCCTTCCCAGCTTTAATTGTTTGTTCTAGTTTATTTTTCCGCTGTATATATATATATAACTGCACAGGTTTATCTGGAGTCTGGTCCTAGCCTCGTCACTACCTCGCCAGGGTTAGGCCAAGCACTTACCAGCACATGGGGTCGGTTATGCTGATGCTACACTCTGCACTCTATGCAGATACTGGAGCAGTACTGGGTCAGCAGGAGTAGCTTGGGAGCCAGCCTTCAGTCTAGAGATCCCGATGTAGTCCTGCAGGCGTCCGCAGGCCCGGCGTCTCTTCTATCTACTATTATGTTCTGTTATCATTTGTATCCGAGACAGATTGAGTTTCTTTCTTTCAAACATTTGTATGTAGTAATCATAGACAGTCCGTGAATGTTGTGACACCGGTTTTTGGGTAGAGACATATGTTGGCTTTTTGTATCATTTTTTCGGTATTATGTTTATCTAAGTCTTCCGCTTAAATCCATCTTTCGCTGTTATTTAAATGTTGATCACCTGTTGTTACAAGTAGTTAAAAGTGTTAAAAATGAAAAGGTTAAAGATTTCTAAATTTCGTGGCTTGCCTAGCTTCTACGAGTAGGCGCCATCACGACTCCCGATGGTGGGAAATCTGGGTCGTGACAAGCTGGTATCAGAGCTCTAGGTTACATAGGTCTCACAATTCACGAACAAGCTTAGTAGTCTGAGGGATCGGTACGGAGACGTCTGTATTTATCTCCCAGAGGCTACCGAGTTAGGAAAACATCACATTTTTTCTTTCTTGTCGTGTGGTTTGGTTTCTCAATATTAATTGAATTTCTACTCTGTTCTTTCGCAGATGGCGAGAACACGCGCTTCCTCATCTACCGATCAGCATCCCGAGCCCCCAGCAGCGGCTCCCACGAGGGGCAGAGGGCGAGGCCGAGGCCGTGCTAGAGGCCGAAGCAGGGGCAGAGCTCAGCCCAGAGCAGCAGCACCAGCGGCGGAGCCTCAGGTTGACTTTTATGATGAGGTTCCGGCCCCAGCAGTTCCGGTGGGCCCAGCTCAGGTCCCAGAGGGCTTTATTGCCACCCCAGTTCTTCAGGATGCTCTGGTCCGTCTAGTGGGCCTTATGGAGAGCGTCACCAAGGCAGGTTTACTTCCTGTATCACCAGCCGTCTCTCAGGCTGGAGGAGGAGCCAAGACTCCTGCTACTCGCACTCCGGAGTAGGTAGCTCCCCAGTTTCAAACTCTAGCGGCTCAGCCAGTTGGAGTAGTTCACCCGGGTGTGGTAGCTCAGACCGGCGAGGGTGCAGCTATGTCTGCCGATGCTTTGTGGAGATTGGACAGGTTCACCAAGCTCTTCACTACTACTTTCAGCGGTGCATCTACTGAGGATCCCCAGGATTATCTAGGCAGCGGTCACGGGGTTCTTCGGAACATGGGGATAGTTGAGACCAACGGGGTCGGTTTTGCCACATTTCGCTTGTTTGGATCCGCCAAGACTTGGTGGAGGGATTATTGCTTAGCTAGACCAGCAGGATCGCTAGCCTTGACCTGGGAGCAGTTCACACAGCTATTTCTAGAGAAGTTTCTCCCTATCACATAGCGAGAGGCCTATCGGAGGCAGTTCGAGTGCCTCCAGCAGGGATCCATGACTGTCACCCGGTACGAGACCAGATTTATTGATCTAGCTCGCCATGCTCTTATCATACTTCCCACGGAGAGGGAAAGAGTGAGACGGTTCATTGATGGACTCATTCAGTCGATTCGTCTTCAGATGGCTAGAGAGGCTGGGAGTGAGATATCCTTCCAGGAGGCGACCAATGTGGCCCGGAGAGTTGAGATGGTTTTATCATAGGGGGGTGGTCACAGGGCAGACAAGAGACCCCGTCAGTCAGGCAGATTTAGTGGTGCCTCGTCTTGAGGTAGGGATTCGTATGATAGAGGCCATCCTCCTAGGCCCTTTCAGTCAGAACTCCAGGTTCCTCACGGTGCTTCAGGTGGCCGTGGTCCTCAGATGCAGTATTCTGATCAGCAGTCCTACAGTGCACCACCAGCTCCTATCAGTGCACCACCGCTTCAAAGTTTCCAGGTTTGTCAGCCCCAGCAGCCGAGGGCTTGTTTACGTGTGGCGACACGAGGCACATTGCTAGGTATTGCCCTGAGCTTCGAGCA
>NW_017676158.1:0-23781 GCF_001879085.1 Nicotiana attenuata | reverse complement strand
AAGGGGAAAGGAGAGATTGTGTAAACTTGTTTGGCTTTGGTTGTTCCTTTCATGTGCATTTGATTGTTGATTCTATTAAAGTGATCGAAATCACTATTGAAATGAACATATGTGAAAGTTGTGAAATCATTGATGAGATGAAATAATGTTGAAAGGGGAAAAGGAGAGATTGTGAAACTTGTTTGGCTTTGGTTGTTCCTTTCATGTGCATTTGATTGTTGATTCTATTAAAGTGATCGAAATCACTATTGAAATGAAAATATGAGAAAGTTGTGAAATCATTGATGTGATGAAATAATGTTGAAGGGGGAAAAGGAGAGATTGTGAAACTTGTTTGGCTTTGGTTGTTCCTTTCATGTGCATTTGATCGTTGATTCTACTACTGTTCGTTACTTGTGTATTGTTTGATTTTACTTGGGGTAAAGTTTGTTCATACATACCAGTACAATTCAAATGTACTGACGTCCCTTTTGCCGGGGGCGCTATATTCGTGTTATAATTGTAGGTGGATCTATAGCAGGTACTCCAGTCCACCGACAGTAGCACTCCTTCACTTCCCGTCAGCTGAATTGGTGAGCCCCTTTCCTCTCGGGGCCCTGCGTGGCTCATGCCGCTTTTCTTCCCGGAGTCTTATTTTTGGTATTTGTGTAAGGTATAGTCGGAGCCTTGTTACCGGCAAGTATTATAAAACTCTTTTGTATCCTTGAGGCTCCGTAGAGAGGAAACGTGGGTTATGTGCTTATGTATTTTGCATATGGGCAGTATAACTTGTAAACCATGTATGTTATGTATATTTCATAAAAAGGTGTTTAAATCATAAATGGCTATTTCCTTTGATTAATGAGTAATGAAAACACGGGGTAACACGTGGGATAGGAAAGGCACCCAGGTCCGCTTGACTGGGGCTACCCGATCGAGCGCCGGTCATGTCCCTCGGTTTTGGGGCGTGACAGTAGCCCGGAGAGTTGAGATGGTTTTATCACAGGGGGTGGTCACAGGGCAGACAAGAGACCCCGTCAGTCAGGCAGATTCAGTGGTGCCTCGTCTGGAGGCAGGGATTCGTATGATAGAGGCCATCCTCCTAGGCCTTTTCAGTCAGCACTCCAGGTTTCTAACGGTGCTTCAGGTGGCCGTGGTCCTCAGACGCAGTATTCTGATCAGCAGTCCTATAGTGCACCACCAGCTCCTATCAGTGCACCACCGCTTCAGAGTTTCCAGGGTCGTCAGCCCCTGCAGCTGAGGGCTTGTTTTACTTGTGGCGACACGAGGCACATTGCTTGGTATTGCCCTCGAGCAGTTCTCCGCAACAGGGTTCCCGTGCTATGGATCAGGCACCAGGTGTTCCACAACCCGCCCAGCCAGCTAGAGGTGGGGGTAGAGGTGCTAGAGGTGGAGGTAGAGGTGCTAGAGGTGGAGCTCAGACCGCTAGAGGTGGAGGCCAGCTAGCTGCAGGCCGTCCCAGAGAGGTAGATCAGAGTGGTGGGGCCCAGCCCCGATGTTATGCTCTCCCAGCCAGGCCTGAGGCTGAGGTTTCCGATGCAGTCATCACAGGTACTGTTCTGGTTTGTGATAGAGATGCTTCGGTGTTATTTGATCCAGGGTCTACATACTCGTATGTGTCATCTTACTTTGCACCGTATCTGGCCATGCCTAGTAATTCTTTGAGTGCTCCTGTTTATGTGTCTACACCGGTGGGTGATTCTATTGTGGTAGATCGAGTCCATCGTTCTTGTATTGTAGTGATTGGGGGTCTTGAGACTCGTGTAGACTTTCTTCTTCTAGACATGGTTGATTTCGATGTTATATTGGGGATGGACTGGTTATCACCTTACCACGCTATCTTGGACTGCCATGCCAAGACTGTGACCTTAGCCTTACCGGGTTTGCCTCGTTTAGAGTGGAGAGGGACTCCTGGTCATTTTACCCGTAGTGTTATTTCTTATGTGAAGGCTCGGCGTATGGTCGAGAAGGGGTGTTTGGCCTATTTGGCTTATGTTCGCGACTCTAGTGCTGAGGTCCCTCCTATTGATTTTGTGCCCGTTGTTTGGGAGTTTCCTGAGGTTTTCCCTTCAGACCTGCCGGGTATGCCACCCGACAGGGATATTGATTTCTGCATTGATTTGGCTCCGGGCACTCTGCCCATTTCTATCCCGCCGTATTGCATGGCCCCGCCTGAGTTGAAAGAGTTAAAGGAGCAATTGCAAGACTTGCTTGAGAAGGGTTTCATTAGACCCAGTGTTTCGCCTTGGGGTGCGCCGGTGTTGTTTGTTAAGAAGAAGGATGGGTCAATGAGAATGTGTAGTGATTATCGGCAATTGAACAAGGTTACAATCAAGAATAAGTATCCGCTGCCTAGGATAGATCGATCAGCTTCAGGGTGCCAGGGTATTTTCAAAGATTGACTTGAGATATGGCTACCATCAGTTGAGGATTAGGGCATCCGATGTCCCTAAGACAGCTTTCCGCACTCGGTACGGGCATTATGAGTTGTTGGTCATGTCATTCGGGTTGACAAATGCCCCAGCAGCTTTTATGGATTTGATGAATCGAGTGTTCAGGCCTTATTTGGATTCGTTCGTGATAGTCTTCATTGATGGTATATTGATATATTCTCGCAGCTAGGAGGAGCACGAGTAGCACCTTAGAGTGGTTCTTCAGACTCTGAGGGATAGTCAATTATATGCTAAATTCTCGAAGTGCGAGTTCTGGTTGAGTTCAGTTGCATTTCTGGGTCATGTTGTATCAGCAGAGGGTATTCAGGTTGATTCGAAGAAGATTGAGGCAGTCAAGAATTGGCCGAGACCAGCATCAGCTACAGAGATTCGTAGTTTCTTGGGATTGGCAGGCTACTATCGTCGGTTCGTGGAGGGGTTTTCATCTATTACAGCCCCGATGACCAGATTGACCCAGAAGGGTGCCCAGTTCAGATGGTCGGATGAGTGTGAGGCGAGCTTTCAGAAGCTCAAGACAGCTCTGACTACGGCACCGGTGTTGGTTTTGCCCACAGGTTCAGGGCCTTATACAGTTTATTGTGATTCTTCTCGTGTTGGGCTTGGAGCAGTGTTGATGCAGGATGGCAAGGTCATTGCCTATGCTTCGCGGCAGTTGAAAATTCATGAGAAGAAATATCCGGTTCATGATTTGGAGTTGGCAGCCATAGTTCACGCATTGAAGATTTGGACGCATTATCTGTATGGCGTGGCATGTGAGGTATTCACGAATCATAAGAGTCTTCAGTACTTGTTCAAGCAAAAGGAGTTGAATTTGAGGCAGAAGAGGTGGTTGGAGTTGTTGAAAGATTATGATATCACCATCTTATATCATCCGGGAAAGGCCAATGTGGTGGCCGATGCATTGAGTAGGAAGTCAGCCAGTATGGCCAGTCTTGCTTATATTCCGGTCGGTGAGAGACCGCTTGCTTTGGATGTTCAGGCTTAGGCCAATCAGTTCGTGAGACTGGATGTTTCTGAGCCACGTCGTGTGTTGGCTTGCACGGTCGCCCGTTCTTCATTATTGGAGCGTATCCGTGATCGGCAGTTTGATGATCCCCATTTGTGTGTCCTTAGAGACACGGTGCAGCACGGAGGTGCCAAGCAGGTTACCCTAGGTGATGATGGAGTTTTGAGATTGCAGGGCCGAGTCTATGTGCCCAATGTGTATGGTCTTCGAGAGTTAATTTTAGAGGAGGCCCATAGCTCCCGGTACTCTATTCATCCGGGCGCCACGAAGATGTGCCAGGATTTGCGGCAGCATTATTGGTGGCGGAGAATGAAGAAGGATATCGTTGCATATGTGTCTCGGTGTTTGAATTGTCAGCAGGTCAAGTAAGAGCATCAGAGGCCCGGTGATTCATTTCAGAGGATTGAGCTTCCCGAGTGGAAGTGGGAGCGGATCACTATGGACTTCGTTACTGGACTCCCGCAGACTCGGAAGAAGTTCGATACAGTGTGGGTCATTGTTGATAGGCTGACCAAGTCAGCACATTTCATTCCTGTGGCAGTTACCTATTCTTCTGAGAGGCTAGCTGAGATCTATATCCGGGAAATTGTTCGCCTTCATGGTGTGCCCGTGTCTATCATTTCGGACCGAGGTACGCAGTTTACCTCGCGTTTCTGGAGAGCAGTTCAGCGAGAGTTAGACACACGGGTTGAGTTAAGCACAGCATTTCATCCCCAGATGGACGGGCAGCCCGAGTGGACTATTCAGATTTTGGAGGATATGCTCCGAGCTTGTGTTATTGACATTAGAGGCTCGTGGGATTAGTTTTTGCCTTTAGCGGAGTTCGCCTACTACAACAGCTACCAGTCGAGCATCCAGATGGCTCCTTATGAGGCTTTATATGGTAGGCAGTGTCGGTCTCCGGTTGGATGGTTTGAGCCGGGAGAGGCTCGGTTGTTGGGTATGGATCTGGTTCAGGATGCCTTGGACAAGGTCAGGATCATTCGAGATTTGGCTTTCATGGTCGGTGAGCGGGTATTGCTTCGAGTGTCGCCTATGAAGGGCGTGATGAGATTAGGGAAGAAGGGCAAGCTTAGCCCTAGGTTCATTGGTCCGTTTGAGATTCTTGATCGAGTGGGAGAGGTGGCTTATAGACTTGCATTGCCACCGAGCTTATCAGCCATGCATCCAGTGTTCCATGTGTCCATGCTTCGGAGGTATCACGGAGACCCCTCCCATGTGTTAGATTTCAGCACTGTCCAGTTGGACAAGGACTTGTCTTTTGAGGAGGAGCCAGTAGCTATTCTAGACCGGCAGGTTCGTCAGTTGAGGTCGAAGAGTTTCCCTTCTGCTCATGTTCAGTGGAGAGGTCATCCTCCTGAGGCCTCGACCTGGGAGTCCGAGTCCGATATGCGGAGCCATTATCCCCATCTTTTCCCCGACTCACGTACTTCCTTCTTCTGTCCGTTCGAGGACGAACGGTTGTTTTAGAGGTGGAGAATGTGATGACCCAAAAGGTCATCACTTGCTTTTAAATTAAATTCTATTTTTCCGAGGCCTTGAAAACCTCATTTAGAGTCACTTCGATTTGCGTGCGCAGTCCGGGCGCGTAGCTGGAAAGCTTAAACATGAAAAATTGTGAAAAATGATAAAATTTGGCTAATAAATGAATTAATTTGACTTCGGTCAATGTTTTGGGTAAATGGACCCGGACCCGTGATTTGACGGTCCCGGAGGGTCCGTAGGAAAATACGGGACTTGGGCGTATGCCCGAAATCGAATTCCGAGGTCCCAAGCCCGAGAATTTTTAAAGGAAATTGTTTTCTGAAATTGTTTAAGGAAATTTGAAATGAAATTTGCTTAGAACATGGTGGTATCGAGCTCGTATTTTGGTTCCGGCGTCCGGTACAGGTCTTATATATGATTTAAGTCATTTCTGTAAAATTTGGTGAAAAACGGATGTCGTTTGACGTGATTCGGACCTAAATTGCTAAAGTTGATGTTTTATGAAGTTTGAGAAAAATCCTTTGATTTTGAGGTTTAATTCGTTGTTATTGAGGTTATTTTAGCGATTTGATCGCACGGATAAGTTCGTATGATGTAGTTGAGTTAGTACGTATGTTTGGTTAGGAGCCCCAAGGGCTCGGGTGTGTTTCGGATGTGTTTCGGGAAGTTTTGGACTTAAGAAAAATTGCAGAAACAGCTGATCTGGTATACTTATGCTTTCTTCTTCGCGTTCGCGGGAGAACCCACGCGAACACGAAGCAGTAAATTTTGTCGAAGGAAAACCTTCTACGCGAACGCGTAGCTCAGGTCGCGAACGCGAGGCAGTGGGGGGCTATACCTTCACGAACGCGGTCCTGGCCACGCGAACGCGAAGGCCAAGTGGGCCTGGGCAGGGGGTGGGGCAATTACCCTACGCGAACGCGAGCCCATTTACGCGAACGCGAAGGCTTATCCAGCCCATCGCGAACGCGAAGGGCATTTTTGCCCAGTTATTTTAAAAGACCCAAAACAGAACACTTACGGGATTTTATAAAAATTTCATAAACCTCTTCTTCTCCAAAGCTCTAGGACGATTTTTGAAGCATTTCCTCACCATAATTTCTTGGGTAAGTAACCTTTAACTAGTTTTCTTCCATTTTTATCAACACCCACTAGATTTCTAGGCCTAAAACATGTGATTAAGGGTAGAAAATTAGGGATTTAGGTAGAGTTAGGGCTTTTTGATTAATTGTGATTTAGACCTCATTTTGGGGTCGAACCCTGAAAATAATTATATATTTGGGCTCGTGGGTGAATGGGGGAACGGATTTTGGTTCGAACCTCGTGTTTTGACCAAGCGGGCCTGGGTTCAATTTTTGGGTTTTTGGGAAGAATGATTAAAAAGCTACAATTGAGCATTGGAATTGAATTGTTTAGCGTTTATTGATGTTATGAAGTCGATTATGTATAGATACGATCAATTTGGAGCCAAATTCGAAAGGAAAGGCGGTGTTTGAGGCTTGAGTTGGCCGTGGAAGTTTGAGGTAAGTGTCCGGTCTAACCTTAGCTTGAGGGATTAGGAGTTGTGTCCTATTTGCTAATTGCTTCTTGTTGAGTACGACGTATAGGCATGGTGACGAGTATCTATACGTTGGTGTCGAGCATGACCGTGAGTCTTGAATTGATAGTTATTATGTTCTTGAATGATACTACGGGTGTTAAAAATTGATGGTATCCGATATTGAGCAAAGATTTAGTTTATTTTCGTGGATTTTATTTATGATTGAGGATTGGTACTAATTGAGCTGAGTAGGAGTCGAGTTAGGATTGGTTATAGCTGATTCTCCCTTGCCGGATGTTTGTCTTAAATATTATTGTTCCCTTGCCGGGAAGTTATTATATTGCTTTGTTCCCTTGCCGGGATTCCTTATAATTTTGTGTTGGCTTGTAAATGGGATCCGGTGGTACGCCTACCATGAGATATGATGAAATGGGACCAGGTGGTACGCCTACCACGAGATATGATGAAATGGGATCGGGCGGTACGCCTACCACGAGATATAATGAAATGGGATCGGGTGGTACGCCTACCACAAGGATATGAGAAATGGGATCGGATTGCACGCCTGCAATGAGATGTGAACCGAAAGTGTAAATTGCCTTTGTTTTCCTTATCCTTGATAGAAGTTGAATTTTTGGTTTCTTGATAATTCCCTTGAGATTCTGTTTTATCTGTTAGTCTCCGAAGCATGTTTCTCCTTCCCAGCTTTAAATTGTTTGTTCTAGTTTATTTTCCGTTATATATATATATATATATATATATATATATCTAGAGTCTGGTCCTAGCCTCGTCACTACCTCGCCGGGGTTAGGCCAGGCACTTACCAGCACATGGGGTCGGTTGTACTGATGATACACTCTGCACTCTGTGTAGATACCGGAGCAGTACTGGGGAAGCAGCAGTAGTTTGGGAGCCAGCCTTCAGTCCACAGAGATCCCGAGGTAGTCCTGCAGGCGTCTGCAGGCCCGGCGTCTCTTCTATCCACTATTATGTTTTGTTATCATTTGTATCCGAGACAGACTAAGTTTCTTTCTTCCAGACATTTGTATGTAGTAATCATAGACAGTCCGTGAATGTTGTGGCACCGGTTTCTGGGTAGAGACATATGTTGGCTATTAGTAATGATTTGGTATTCTATTTGTCTAAGTCTTCCGCTTAAATTTTCGTTTTCCGCTATTATTTTACTGCTTATCACCTGTTGTTACAAGTAGTTAAAGGTGTTAAAAATGAAAAGGTTAAAGATTTCTAAATTTCGTGGCTTGTCTAGCTTCTACGAGTAGGCGCCATCATGACTCCCGAGGGTGGGAACACCGGGTTGTGACAACTTAGGCGTGCGTTCGGATTTGGATTTGGAGGCCCGTAGGGTAATTTGAGGAATTCCGGCGAAAGTTAGAAAAGTTGAAGTTTGGAAAATGGAGAGGTTTGACAAATAATTGACTTTTGTGTTATCGAGGTCGGAACGCGATTCCAAAAAATGGAACAACTTTGTTATGTCATTTGGGACTTGCCTGCAAAATTTGGTATCGTTTGGAGTTGATTTGATATGGTTCGGATGCGTGGTTGCAATTCTAGAAGTTCTTGAAGTTCATAGGGATTTTCATGCGTTTTGGCATCCAATTCGTGGTTTTAGAAGTTATCCTGAAGATTTGAGCACGCGAGCGAGTACGTGAGGTGTTTTAAGACTTGTATGCATATTTGGTTTGGAGCCCCGAGGACTCGGGTGAGTTTCGGATTGGTCCTGGAATGATTTTTGCCTAGTCTTTGATTTCTGGTTCTGGTGTCATCGCATTTTGCGATGTATTGGTCGCAAATGCGACAGCCGCAATTGCGAAGCAGCCATCACATTTGCGAGGTCTGAGCTGCTGGGTAGAGTTTGCATTTACGAAGGACTCTGCCGCATTTGAGAAAGCCCCTTCTTCGCATTTGCGAAGATTTTGTCGCAAATGCGACCTTAGCAGGGTATTTCCGGGCTTCGCATTTGCGAAGCTTTCTTCGCATTTGCGAACCCAGTGTCGCAAATTCGACATCTGCAGCCTGCTAAAAGCTGAGTATTCCTAGTTTTTGCTTATGTTTCATATTTTTGAACCCTAACTCCGAGAGTGGGCGATTTTGAGAGAAGATTTTCATACCAAATCATTGGGTAAGTGTCTCTAATCAATTTCCAACTATATTTTTTGATTATATCTTAGTTTTAACATCAAATTTATAAGAATCTAAAGGAAATTTTGGGGAAAATTGTGAAATCTTTCAAAAATGTAAAATGATGATTTGAATGAACAAATGGTATCGGAATTTGATAATTTTTGAATGGGTGATCTCGTAGCTGAATGGGTGTTCGGTTTTTGTAAATTTTGTTGGGTTCCGAGGTGCGGGCCTGGGGAGTTGACTTTTTGCAAATTGTATAAGAATCATAATTTTTTTAATTGAAATTGTTTTCTCTTGCATTGGTTGATGTATTCAAATTGTTTTTGGCTAGATTAAGCCGGACATTGATGAATTGGTAAAGGAAAAGCTAAATTGAGTATTGAATTGGCCGGATTGAGGTAAGTATCTTGCCTAAACTTGTGTGGGGGACTTCCCCTTAGGAGTTGAGTCTTCTATGCTATTTGTAGTCCGTGCACGCGAGGTGACGAGTGTGTGCTCGAACTTACTTGTGGGAAATTTGCCTTTAGGGTCCTTAGGTCCTTATGTTCATCATGTGGGAAGTATTCTGTTATGATTGAGTTTCCTAATTTCTTAATTTACCTCTATATGCTCCATACGATGTTGTTAGCTTGCCTCTAACTCTTACTTGTTACTTGGCCCTTATTTGCCTTAATTGAAATGGTTGTTCTATTTATTGTTTTGTTATCTCTTAATTATGAATTCCTCTATGACCCCGTGTATATATGCTATGTGTCCAAATTGTCGTGGTTGCCGGTGTAGTTATCACGTATTTATTATGTCTTGTTGTTTTGTTAAGGTTATTACGCTTCTTGGTTATTCCATAAGTCTTACACTGTGACTGTTCTGATTCTTATTACGTACTATTTATGCTGAAATTGATGAGTATTCATGTTGGACCGGGCTTATGGTATTTCCTCAGTATTTGACCGTGGTTAAGTATTGACTCAAGTTGGGATTTATTTTGTGAAGTTAACTGTTGGAACGAGATTGGTTATAGCTGATTCCCTTGCCGGGATGTATTTGTTTCTATTGTTGATTTCCTTGCCGGGTGTATTTGTTTCTATTGTTTATTCCCTTGCCGGGATGTTGTTGTTTCTACTTTTTGGGTGAGAAAAGAGTGATAAAGCACGAAGGGTGATGTCGTGCACATTTACATTTATATTGATGCATATGGTGAGGAAGAGAGATAAAGCACGAAGAGTGATATCGTGCACATTTTATATTAGTCATATGGTGAGGAAGAGTGATAAAGACCGAAGGGTGATGCCGTGCACATTTACATTTATATTGATGTATATGGTGAGAAATAGAGATGAAGCACGAAGGGTAATGCCGTGCACATTTAGATTATTCATATGGTGAGGACGAGTGATAAAGCACGAAGGGTGATGCCGTGCACATTTACATTTTTATTGATTGCATGGTGAGGATTGAGAGTTAAAGCACGAAGGGTGATGCCGTGCACAATCTGTTTGCTGTGTTTATTTGTTGTTGTCAATTCTAATATTTTAACTGTTTAGATTCCTTTACTGATGTGATCCTTTGTCTTGGAACCCATAGCGTTTTCAATACCTCGCCGTATTTATATATATGTATTTCAATACTTCAAATTTCAATAATTGTTATATTTTTTTAATTCAAGTAGTTTCTCAATTAAATTCCATAAAACTGTCTGAAGTTGTAATTTACTTAAAAAGGAATTTTTACTAAGTTAATTTATTAAATCCCATGTTAACGGAAATAATTCATCCGTTGTTGTATTTTAATTGAAAATGGTACTTTCTGTATTCAAATAATTTCTAAAAATAACTTCATCTTTTCTTGTTGAGTTACTAATTGGTTTAGAAGTTGTAGGCTACTTTACGTTATGTAAATGAGACTCTTTGAACTTCTTAATTGCATTGGTTATGCACCCTATATACTTGGCACCGCTGTGGTGTGCTCATACTACATTTAAGTACATTTTTGTGTACAGATCCAAGTATTGATCGATTGTAGCTGTGTGGGTCGTTGCGGTGGAGACTCAAGATAAACCTGCTATAGCGTTCGCAGGTCTCGGAGTCACCTTCAATTGTACTTATTTCCATATGTTCCTTTTGTTTCGGAACAATGATATATTTATTTTGTATAACTACTCTTAGAAAGGATTATGACTTGTACTACCGGTTTTGGGAATTGTAATTTGATCAGAGTAATTTAATTTAAAGTTAGTAAATATCAATGTTATATCAATTAATGTTAGGCTTACCTAGTTTAGAGACTAGGTGCCATCACGACTCCTTCAGAGATATTTTTGGGTCGTGACAGTTTGGTATAAAAGCTCTAGGTTCATAGGTGCTACGAGTCATAAGCAGGTTTAGTAGAGTCTTGCGGATCGATACAGAGACGTCTGTACTTATCTTCGAGAGGCTACAGAACTATTAGGAAATTCCACTTCTTTCATTCCTTATCGTGCGATATTGATTCAGCTCGAAGTATATAACTTACATTCCTTTGCATCCACTCGTGTATGAAATTACGCTCTTAGTGTCCGCTATGCGCCAGTGGTTTGTGATGCTACAGACGGGTTACGAGGGAGTCAGGAATGCTCAGAAATTATCTCAACGTGTTGTCCAAACTGAAGATACAGATATATTGAGAGACTATTCAGTGTTCATGTGGAGGCGCAGCGGATCCCGGCATCAGGTTGATGAGTGCGAGCTTGAGAAGGTTTAATTGGCTGATTAGTCGTCGAGATTGTGGCGGGGTCACGAGGTGGATGTTAATTAAGGATAGTTGGTGGTATTGGAGTGCCTTGTGTTATACGAGTTATGAAGGTTAGTTTTACGGAACATCAGATGTTGTTTTCTATGGCTTCGCGCAAAGTGGAGGAGTCTATTAGCGGCATTCAGATTGTAGAGTCAAATTTACATATGTGTTGGCCTGAGGTATGTGTGTATGTTGTATTGGTAGGTTCCCGGATTTTGTGTATGTCTAAGGTCTGAGATCTTGCACGGGGTGATGTTGGGGCTTACGGTGTTTCTGCGTCATTAATAAACCTACATTTCAGTATCAAGGAGAGTTGGAAGAACAATTTTAGATTCACAGAAGGTCTATTCAGTGTGGGTATCGTGGTTGCGGCAGGACGGGGTGCTTCAGAGGTAATGCGGTGGCTTATGAGCTTCTTGGCTATGTGGTATGTGTTAAGATCATCTGTATTTGGGGCTTGAATGGGGTTATTGCATATCGACTATCCGAAGAAATGGGTCCGTTCCGTGGTGTTGGGTCAACATGGCAATGGAAGAATTTGGTCCTTTGAATGGAAATTCTCTACTGGCATTTGTGGCAGCACTCTTGGATTGGACGATCTATATGACTCGGTTGAGTTGGGGAAGTGCAGTCCTGATGGCTTAGTTGCGTGCGAGCCGATCTCGGAGGGTTCTCGATGGTTTGGCAATGTCTTGAGCTGGCTTTCCGCTATGGGCATAAGGAATATGTTGTACATTGTGGTTTTCTCCTGGATGGGTATCAGAAATTAATGGAGTGTTAGCATTGTTGGCTATCACATGTGAAGACCGTGCATTTTGGAGAAGACCCTTGAGTTTTGGTTTGCGGGTGCGTTGCTAAGGGCATGGTGATTACTGGGTTTTGAGACTTTTGAGGTTCATATTTTGTTACGCAGCCATAAATTCTATATGAGTGCTTCAGCAGGATGATGGAAGGTGAGTGATGTATCAGCCATTTGATTTGCGTAGTTGCTTCATATTATGTATATCGACTTGCGTGCATGGTTGGAATCTGTTTCTGGATGAATCGGAGTCGAATTGGAAGAAGGAATCTAGTTTTGGAAGCTTAAGCGGTGAGAGTTTGACCGGAATTCGACTTTTGAGTAAATGGCTCCGAAATGAGTTTTGGATGATCTCAGTAGCTTCGTATGATGCTATTGGATTTAGGCGTACGTTCGGACTTGGATTTGGAGGCCCATAGGGTAATTTGAGGCATTTCGGCGAAAGTTAGAAAAGTTGAAGTTTGGAAAATGGAGAGGTTTGACCAATAGTTGACTTTTGTGTTATCAAGGTCGGAACGTGATTCTGAAAGTTGGAACAGCTCCGTTATGTCATTTGGGACTTGCCTGCAAAATTTGGTGTCGTTTGGAGTTGATTTGATATGGTTCGGACGCGTGGTTGCAATTCTAGAAGTTCTTGAAGTTCATAGGTATTTTCATGCATTTTGGCATCCAATTCGTGGTTTTAGAAGTTATCCTGAAGATTTGAGCGCGCAAGCGAGTTCTTGAGGTGTTTTTAGACTTGTGTGCATATTTGGTTTGGAGCCTCGAGGGCTCGGTTGAGTTCCGGATTGGTTCCGGAATGATTTTTTCCTAGTCTTTGATTTCTGGTTCTGGTGTCATCGCATTTGCGATGTATTGGTCGCAAATGCGACAGCCGCAATTGCGAAGCAGCCATCGCATTTGCCAGGTCTGAGCTGCTGGGCAGAGTTCGCATTTGCGAAGGACTCTGCCGCATTTGCGAAAGCCCCTCTTTCGCATTTGCGAAGATTGCAAATGCGACCTTAGCAGGGTAATTTCGGGCTTCGCATTTGTGAAGCTTTCTTCGCATTTGCGAGTTTGCATTTGCGAACCCAATATCGCAAATGCGACATCTGCAGTCTGCTAAAAGCTGAGTATTCCGAGTTTTTGCTCGTTTTTCATACTTTTGAACCCTAACTCCGAGAGTAGGCGATTTTGAGAGAAGATTTTCATATCAAATCATTGGGTAAGTGTCTCTAATCAATTTCCAACTATATTTTGTGATTATATCTTAGTTTTAACATCAAATTCATGAGAATCTAAAGGAAATTTTGGGGAAAATTGTGAAATCTTTCAAAAATGTAAAATGATGATTTGAATGAACAAATGGTATCGGAATTTGATAATTTTGGTATGGGTGAACTCGTAGCTGAATGGGTGTTCGGTTTTTGTAAATTTTGTCGGGTTCGGAGGTGCGGGCCCGGGGAGTTGATTTTTTGCAAATTGTATAAGAATCATAGTTTTGTTAATTGAAATTGTTTTCTCTTGCAAAACAAAGCGTTAGTCCCTCACCCCCGCCGGACTCGAATATTTAAATCAATAATTGGCATAAATAGCATTTAGTCCTCCAAATAAATGCACAGAGTATGGTATTCTCCGTTTGGGTTCCAGGGGAACCCAGTGGACTTTGGATAAGGCTATCTTAAAGAGTCATTATGTGGACAACATAATTGACTCGACTAGGTTCGACAGTGATGCATGAACAGTTAAACAGAATAAGGTTTCTATGGGGTGCTAGACCGGTACCCTTGAGCGGACAACTCAAGAGGGAAAGGCACGAAACCGTCGACTGCACCGCTGATCGACTAGTTTTACCGCAAATACGCCTTTGCCAAAATTTAGGGGGTAATAATATTGGAAGAGCGCAACCACTCATCAAGCGTTGCTATGGTATTAGTTTGGCACGAGTGGAATATGATATTGAAAAATGCAATTACAAGAATGAAATAAATTGCCACGTATTTTCATGTTCATAATGATTACAATAATTGCTCAAAATTACAACGGTATTGAAGGAAAACAGTAAATGAAAGCGTTAAAGAAAAAAAAGAAACAAAAAGACAAGTCAGTTTCGAATAAAGGCATTAAACAAAGTGATAAAGAAAACGGTAAAGTCACATATAACATGCAGTGGTAGAAGCCTAAAGAAATCCCCAGCGGAGTCGCCATGCTGTCGACGCCCCCTTTTTCTCTAAAGCGAGATCGGGTTTACGATATTCGGGAAGACAACTCTATTCCCGTTTGGGAATTGGGTTTTTTGAATTTGAAGAGTCGCCACCTAATGATTAAGTGCATTAGGACACTAAGGGTTTTGAATTTGAAAACCAGAGTTCGGGTAAGGACTAGAAATTATCTTGAGGGGAAGGTGTTAGGCACCCCTCAAGATCCACTAGTGTGGTTCCCGGCCATGCTATGTTGTGACTTTACAAATAATCAATCAAGGCTCAAATAAGGACTTACAATTAAATAGAAACTTGTGGAAGTAAGTAGAAAGAGAGCAGAGATTTGAAAGGTCTAAACAATTCTAAAGGGAGCAAACAAAGACAAACAAAGGAAAAGGGATCCTAGGTTTATGATTAACATGGATCACTTCAATGCAATACCCAGCAATCACTCCTCAAAGAGAGGTCGCACTTTATATTAGCGCATCGGTCATCATCTCCATATTCTACCCTTCCCACCCCGTAAAGGTTATTTAAACGTGTGGATTGGTCACGAATGCTTATTGCGTGCTATTACCCGTCCCGTCCTATAAGTCCTAGAGGGTATTTAGGACCACTATTCCTACAAGGTAAGGTCTAGGCTGAACCCTTAGGCTTAAAGGACAAAATGCTAGGCGACATACATAACAAGTAGGACTACACATAAAGGAACCATACAAAGGCAAATAAGAGGCTACAGATCCCTCACAAGTAAACATGTAATTAGCATGTCCCAAACACATTTAAGGTCTTAAAAGAACGCGAGTTTAAAGATCAGTTTTAGCAGAAGGTTTAATCACAACTGAGTAATCCAAAGAGTGTTTGACTTGCAGAAATACAACTAAGAAAACAGTTGAGTGAGTAAAGGTGAGGGAACTGTTAAAACATCGTTTGGAAAAAGTAGAAATTTGAAAATACAATAGTTTAATTAGACAAGTATCAAATAATGTCATCCTGGGCAGAAAGGTAAACCAGTAATTTGAAAACTTAATGGAGCAAGAATCAGGAAATTAGTGAGAGCCTATAAATATGAAACAGGTTTCCAGATAAAGGGATTTTCAATAAAAGAGGACTTTCGGAGAGACGGATAAAAAGAGTTGGGAAAGTTAAAAGGTTGAGTAGTTTGAAACTAGTAAAACAAAATCAATCATCTTTATTATTATTGGGCCTAAAGCTTGCCTAGGCGATGTATGTATTGCCTTCTTGTCTTAAAAAAAAAAAGTGGTGAACATGCATATTGATTCCAGTTTTAAAGAGAAGACGCAGTCAAACAAACTTATGTTGTTAAATTAAACAGCTAGTGAGGCGTTCAGCAATTGCAACCCTAAATAACATGATGTCTAATGCACATAAAGCTCCTAAAGCATGGTCTCTAAATGCAGTAGTAGTTTCATAACAGTTGTTCATTAANAAGTGAGTATAACAATCTGAAAGTAAAGAGCTTAAGGCAGGATATCTAGATGTGAGATGCATGTCCTACACATGGCTTCATTTGCACAAATTGGTAAGTAAATCCCTATAGACATGTTTTCTACCCATTAATTAAACTAAGCATGCATAATCCCTCCAAATTTCACTATAATCCCAATCAGTTGTTTACAAATTATTACAAACCATGATAGCTGAATTATATAATGAAAAAAATAAAATAAGAAGCTACTCTATAGGGAGCCTTCAACCAGGCCCAATCTTCCAACCTCACTTCTTTCGAGTTTCACAGCCTTGACCATGGTTTGGGTGCGGCAAAGCTCCCTAAGGGCCCAATGGGGGTCCTTGGCCAATACCAACACCCAAATATTACAAAAAATGTTTGAACAAGTGCAGTGAGGAATTACCAGCCTTGTGCATCAAAGTTCAATGGGTACTCAAAGGTGTCCAAGGCAATGCTTACACGAAGGGGGTAGGACCTAAACTCTAGGAGTAGTGAGAGTGTGATAGAATTTTAAAAAAAAAGTTAGGGTTTGAAATACCAGTTTTTGAAGAAAATAGTTCCAGAGAACAACTGGGAGTTTGTTTTATAAAAACAAGAAAGGAAAGAAACAGGATAATCACAACTCAGAAGATATGCAGAGTTCAGGAAGCAAACACAAGTAGGGATAGGGACTGGGGGACAGATAAATCACATGGCAGAAGTAAACTTATACACAATTAGCCCTTAGACTAGAGTTACAGCATAGTTATCACATAGTGTTCATGCCAAAGTCCAACAACATTAAGTGTCAGACAGAGTCACACATTAGATCATATAACACTTAGGTGGAGGGGGTACAAGTTTGTAGGGGTAGTTCTAGAGAGAAGGGAGAGCAAGAGTCAGTGTAGAGAGAGAGAGAGACCGTCTCTGAAATGAGGGGTTTGGGGGGGGGGGGTTGTTAGATTTAATTTTGGAAATAGAACCTGGGCCGTTGATCTCACTTGATCAACGGCTCAGATTAAATCAAGGCTGGACCGGGTCGATTAATTGAAATATGGGTCGGTCCAATTAGGGTTAGGACTGGGTAAATTGAGGGCTAAAATTGAAATCAGAATGGGCTATAATTGCAATGAAATGAGGCTAATGTTAAATAGCCAGTTTTCCCCTTTTATTTTGTATAAAATAGTTAAAAATGATTTTTAATACAAATTAAAAGCACTGAACTAATTAATAATGTATAAGTATTAATTTAAAAATACTGGAAATAATTTGATAATTATGAAATGCTGTTAATTTTAAAATAGGATATAATTGCAATTACATGCAATTTAGCTTTTAAATACCAAATAAATTTGTAAAAAATCAACTTAATTATATCTGGGTGTAAATATGAGAATAAGATAAATTATTCACCAAAAATGATAGTCTGTAAATAATTATTGAATTTTGTACTATTAAAATAGGCAACAAAGTGATTTTAAAAAATCTTTAAAATAAGGAAAAATTCCAAAACTCTTGGGTATGCTTATATATGCATGTACATACTATTTTGAGAATATTTTGAGTATATATAAAAATACATAGGGAAAAATTGGGTATCAATAGCTGCCCCTCTTTACCCGGGAAGGATGAAAGAGTTGTCGGGTAAAGATATGATGACCAATTTTGACCGAGAGAAATGACTTGCAAAGGTTTTGACCGAGCTCTGGTTTTTGAGCTGCCTACATATCCCCGGTTTTATAGGAATCAGGTCATATGTAGTTCAGGATACATCTACGGAGTATGCCGATGGAGGTTTTTGAAGAGACGGGCGTAATATTTAGGTTGGGAAGGGTGGTCAGGGACTGATGGGTTGGGAGAATCGGAGCGAGATCGCTCCTGCTGTAATGGTCGTTGCCAGCTGATGTACCTGCAATTGAGTAATACAAGCATATCGTGCGGAATTTTAAACGTGATGCAAGTTCCCATTGGACCATGAATGTTGTCTTTGGACGGTTAAGATGACGTCCTCAGACCATGACGTCCTGGGCCATGAAGCGCATAATAAAGGATTTGCAGGCTATGAAATGACGTACTCGGGCTATAATAATGGTGCCTCCAAACCATGATACCTTTGAATAATGATGTGCAGAATATAAAGCGGGGTCCTCGGGCCATGGCATGGCGTTCTCGGGCTATGAAGATGGTTCCTCCGAACAATGACGCCCTTGGACAGTTTGGCGGTATTTCATCCCATGAAATGCAAGATTTGGCGGTATTTCAGCCCATGAAATGCAAGATTTGGCGGTATTTCAGCCGATGTGAAGGATAAGTCCAAATGGCGATATTTCAGCCGACAGAAATTTAAATAAAGCTGGCGATGTTTCAGCCGATGTAGAAAATGCAAATGGCGATATTTCAGCCGACAGAAATTTAAATAAAGCTGGCGATATTTCAGCCGATGAAAAGATTTAAGTAAAATTGGCAATATTTCAGCCGATGTAGGGATCTGAATAGAGTTGGCGATATTTCAGCCGATATAGAGATTTAAATAAAGTTGTCGATCTTTCAGCCATGCAGATGGAGGTAGAGCTTAACCTCGAAAGGCAGAATGGTAGCCTTATGCAATGTAGAGAAATGCAGGATGGAGGTAGAGCTTAACCTCGGAAGGCAGAATGGTAACCTTATGCAATGCAGAGAAATGCAGGATGGAGACAGTGCTTAGTCTCGGAAGGCAGAAAAGTAGACTTATGCAATGCGAAAAATGTAGATGGAGACAGTGCTTAGTCTCGGAAGGCAGAAAAGGTAGCCTTATGCAATGCGAAGAATGCAGATGGAGACAGTGCTTTGTCTCGGAAGGCAGAAAAGGTAGCCTTATGCAATGCAATAAATAAAGGTGAGGAGTAACAAAATCTCTTAGCTAATGGATGATGGTCGGTAGTTGATCGTCATTGTGGCTGGTGAGAATGTCGTGCGCGGATAGCACTTGTAAGTGGGCGATGATTTTGAGAGTCGTATTCCTGAAAAATATAAGTTTGTAATCATATCTGATGACTTTATGTCTGGGGTGCCTGCATCCAAAGAAAAATTGTGAGTTTTGTAAAGGGGAAGGTTAGTTCGTCTTCCTGTGGACCTCTCTTGTCCTACTCAGCTCTTGCTTTCATTGGGGTAGCGTCGCTAAACAAAGCGAATTTGATAGTAGCCATGCATGACTTAGCAAAATAATAAAAATATGATGTAAATACATAATAGGTAAAATGGTTTTATATGAACCGATGACTGCGACACGGTTCAAGATATTGCAACCTCTTTTGCTCCGGAATTTTGAGGGTCCTCCTCAAATTTCTGCCACAGTTTACTGGGCTGGTGCTTCTGACGGCTGCGCGTGATGATTGGCGAAGATCAACTTCGGAATTTTGAGGGTCCTCCTCAAAATTCTGCCCCAGTTTCCAGTATCGGGAGAAATGAAAATTTTATTGAATTGTGACTGAACCTATAAGGCTGCCTACGTATCCCCTCTTAAACGGGAATCAGGCCAGGCGTAGTTCAAATTACATCATAAAGGAATCATAATGGTTACACATAGTATCGCTTCACTGCATCTGAATTGATCGGCTTTGGCCAGACTTCTCCATCCATTTCTGCGAGTATGAGGGCTCCCCCGGTTAGAACTCGGTGAACCATGTACGGACCTTGCCAGTTGGGAGAAAACTTTCCTTTAGCCTCGTCTTGGTGCGGAAAAATCTTCTTCAGTACTAACTGCCCTGGCGCGAATCGTCTTGGCTTGACTCTCTTGTTGAAGGCTCTGGTCATTCTGTTCTGCTAAAGCTGACCATGGCAAACTGCATTTAGTCGTTTCCCGTCTATAAGGGCTAGTTGCTCGTAGAGACTCTTTACCCATTCTGCATCTTCAAGCTCTGCTTCCCGCATAATTCTCAGGGAGGGAATCTCTACTTCGGGTGGGATGACTGCCTCGGTACCGTAAACCAGCATATAAGGAGTTGCCCCAGTTGATGTGCGGACTGCGGTACGGTATCCCAATAGAGCAAATGATAGCTTCTCATGCCACTGCTTGTGTTTTTCTATCATTTTCCTCAGTATCTTCTTAATATTCTTATTGGCTGCTTCTACAGCTCCATTCATCTGGGGTCTGTAGGCTGTAGAATTCTTGTGCTTAATCTTAAATATCTCACACATTGCTTTCATTAGATCACTGTTGAGTTTGGAACCATTGTCAGTGATGATCGACTCTGGGACGCCGAACCGGCAAATGATATGGTCGCGAAAAAAGTCTGCCACAACCTTCTTGGTTACTGCCTTATATGATGCTGCTTCAACCCATTTGGTGAAGTAATCAATTGCCACTAGAATGAACCTGTGTCCGTTTGATGCGGCAGGCTCGATGGGTCCGATGATATCCATTCCCCAAGCGGCGAACGGCCATGGTGAGCTTGTTGCATTGAGCTCGTTAGGGGGTACCTTTATCATGTCTGCATGGATCTGGCAACGATGGCATTTCCGAACATACTGGATGCAGTCTGTCTTCATAGTCATCCAGAAATAACCAGCTCGGAGTATTTTCTTGGCTAAGACGAAACCATTCATGTGCGGACCACAGGTCCCTGCATGAACCTCCTCCAACAACCTGGATGCTTCCTTTGCCTCGACACACCTTAGTAATCCCAAATCGGGAGTCCTCCTGTACAGGATTCCTCCGCTGTGAAAGAAGTGCTTGGATAACCTCTGCAGTGTGCGCTTTTGCGTAGTGTTTGCGAGTTCTGGATACTCTCCTGTTGACAGATACTTCTTATTGTCATGGAACCATGGTTTTCCGTCTGCTTCTTCCTCGACATGAGCACAGTAAGCAGGTTGATCCTGGATTTTTATCGGGATAGGACCAATGAAGTTCTTATCTGGATGTTGAATCATGGATGACAGAGTGGCCAATGCATCAGCGAATTCATTCTGAACTCTGGGGACATGCCGGAATTCTGTCTTTGTAAACCTCTTCCTCAACTCCTGTACATGATGCAAGTATGGGAGTATTTTGGAATTTCTTGGTTGCCCATTCTTCTCGAACCTGATGTATGAGCAAGTCTAAATCCTCGATCACTAGTAACTCCTGAACGTTCATATCAATGGCCAGCTTGAGCCCTAAGATGCAGGCTTCATACTCGGCCATGTTGTTGGTGCACGGGAACCTGAGTTTGGCGGACACCGGATAATGTTGGCCTGTTTCTGATTCTAGGACTGCTCCTATGCCAACGCCTTTAAAGTTTGCTGCTCCATCAAAAAACATTATCCAGCCATCATAGGATTCTGCAATGTTTTCTCCTATGAAAGAAACCTCCTCATTGGGAAAATACGTCTTTAGAGGCTCGTATTCTCCGCCCACGGGGTTTTCGGCAAGATGATCGGCTAGTGTTTGTCCTTTGATCGCTTTCTGATCACGTAGACAATATCAAACTCACTCAACAGAATTTGCCATTTGTCCAGCTTGCCCATGGGCATGGGCTTCTGGAAGATGTACTTCAGCGTATCCATCCTTGATATGAGATAAGTGGTATAGGCACAGAAATAATGCCTCAACTTCTGAGCTACCCAAGTCAGAGCACAACAGGTGCGTTCTAGCAGGGAATACCGGGCCTCGTACGGGGTGAACTTCTTGCTGAGATAGTAGATGGCTTGCTCCTTTCTCCCCGTTTCATCATGTTGTCCCAAAACACAACCAAATGCTCCATCCAGTACTGCAAGGTAGAGCAATAGCGGTCTACCTGTTTCTGGCGGAACCAGGACTGGCGGCGTTGATAGGTATTCCTTGATTCTGTCGAAGGCTTTTTGACAATCATCGGTCCATTTGGTGGCGGCGTCCTTTTTCAACATTTTAAAGATTGGTTCACAAATGACAGTTGATTGGGCTATGAACCGGCTGATGTAGTTGAGTCTCCCCAAGAAACTCATGACCTCTTTTTTGTTCTTTGGAGGTGGTAACTCTTCAATGGCCTTAACCTTGACGGATCGAGTTCTATTCCCGTTGACTTACGATGAACCCAAGCAATTTTCTGGTTGGAACCCCGAAAGCGCACTTGGCGGGATTCAGTTTCAGGTTATACCTTCTCAATCTATTGAAGAACTTTCTTAAATCTTCCATGTGGTCAGTGGCTTTCTTGGATTTGATGATGACATCATCTACATACGCCTCGATCTCTTTGTGTATCATGTCATGGAAAATAGTAGTCATGGCCCTCATGTAGGTGGCCCCATCATTCTTTAACCCAAACGGCATCATCTTGTAACAATACATTCCCCACGGCATAATGAAAGCCGTTTTCTCCACGTCTTCTTCGTCCATCCATATCTGATGATACCCAGCAAAACAATCAACAAATGACTGCAACTCATGCTTGGCGCAGTTGTCAATCAGGATGTGTATGTTCGGCAAGGGGAAGTCGTCTTTCGGACTGGCCTGGTTGAGGTCCCGGTAGTCGACACAGACTCTGACCTTCCCGTCCTTCTTCGGCACTGGCATAATGTTGGCTAACCATGTTGGATACTCCACTACCCTGAGAACCTTGGCTTTGACTTGCTTGGTAACTTCTTATTTAATTTTCAAACTCATGTCTGGTTTAAACTTTCTGAGTTTCTGTTTTGTCGGATCCGTTGGCAGTTTGTGAGCTACGATAGATGTACTGAGATCGGTCATATCATTGTATGACCAGGAAAATATGTTCTCATATTCTTTTAAGAACTCCGCGTACTCTTCCTTTTCTGATGGTGACAAGTGAACACTGATGCGCGTTTCCTTGACATTCTCTGTGTTCCCCAAGTTGATAACCTCAGTTTCGTCCAAGTTAGACTTAGGTCTGTTCTCAAAATCCTCAATCTCTTTAACGACCTCTTCTGGTATCTCATCCTCTTCTGAGTCTATGTCCGTTTGTTGCGTTATCTCATCGCATGTCACATTCATCGGTTCATCAAGATAAGTAATAGTAATGCTGTGTAAAGTAAAGTAAATGGCAGAGAAAAGAAATAATAAGAGCGAGATTTATATAAAAACTGAAATGCTTCGATAAATGCCAAAAATTATTTTGATCATCGGAGCTCTTTTCAAAAATTTAAAGATAATACTGAAGGGAAATCAACTCATGAAAAAGTAAAAGATAATGCATAATGTTTTGTTCAGCCTTGCTACCCAGAAGCTCTCCGGGCCTTGGTAATTCTGATGGACCAATTGTTGAGGCGCTCTCCTCGGTTCACTGCCTGTATGGAAGGGCCTTCCTCCCCTTCCTCCTCGAGAATGACGTGACAATCCATATTGTCATCTTTCAAGAACAGGTTCTTCATTGCTGCTAATGCTTCATCTTCCTCTGACCCATATATGATGTCGGCCGGCTGGAAAGTCTGTTCTAGGCGGGGTATTGGGTGCTCCAGTGGATAGTAAGGGCCGCGCCATGGTGGCGACCAGTTCCTGAATTCCTGCCAAGTATATCCATACCCTAACCCGAAAGTGGTGACATGCTTCTTCAGTTTGACAGGCTTGGTGATTCCCTGGAGATTCTTGCCGAGCCCTTTGCCAGGTTCATACCCGCTCCAATTCAGTATACTTTCTATCTTGTTATCCCACCATTTGTCTTTACCACGGCGTTGACTCGCTCAATGTGGTGGTAAGTTTCTCCTCCTAGCTTCCTTCTCCCTTCAATCGTTGGGATGGTTTGGCGACTGTATATGGGGTTACTCCCGTCACCATGAATAATCACCTCTTGGTGATTCCACTCGAACTTTACTGCCTGGTGCAAGGTTGATGCTACAGCTCCGGCGGCGTGGATCCATGGTCATCCCAGCAGTAAGTTGTAGGATGCTGGGATGTCTATTACTTGAAAATCAACATCGAACCAAGTTGGCCCCATTTGTAGACATAAACTGGTCTCCCCAATAGTGGACCTTTGGGAACCATCGAAAGCTTTGACGTTGATAG
>NW_017676157.1:40240-50701 GCF_001879085.1 Nicotiana attenuata | reverse complement strand
TGGGGGTTCCACGCTGCCTGAATTAACCAGTCCAGAACGAGGATTCTCCAAAGTATTGTTATTTGGAGTAGGTGTGGGTGGAGCAGCAGGTAATTGACTAACAAAAGCTTGTAAAGCTTTGTTGACCTGAGTAGCGATAAGTTTTTGTAAAGCATCATCCATATCTTCAACATTCTCAAATTGAACTTGTTCTTCTGTGTGAGATCCTTCAGGAGTTCCTTCACGAGATCGTCGTGGTGAACCTTGTGGAGAAGGAACTAATGCATTATTGTCTCGCAGATCTCCCTGAAGTTGTTGGTTCGATTGATTTTCTTGGTTTTCTTGGATGTTGTCATTGTTGTTCGACATGGTTGATACAACAAAGAAAATCAAGTTGAGATATAATCGATTATCAGATTCCCGGTAATGGAACCAATTTGTTTAACCAAAAAATAGATTTTTAGTCAAAGCTAGAATTTAGAAGAATACGGGTTACTGATAATCAGAAAAGTATGTAGAGAAAGAAATTTGTGAATAATATGATCAGAAAGCAAGTAAAAATCAAAGTATATTCCAATAGTGTTTTCTTGTGTCTACAATTGTTTGTTCCTTCCCCTTTTATAGCTATTTTGGGGATACGAGCCTTACCTTTGTTATAATAAGGCTATTATGAGCAATTAATGACTTTAAAGGTTACGTTATGCAATCATATACATTAAGTACATATTCTCTAACGTTTCCAGTATTTAATACTCATTAAATGCTGTATCTGGGCTCTTTTTTGCTGTCAGATTCATTCCTTTGACTCTTCACGATCTTTGACCTTTAAATGTCTTGAATAGGTACGAGCGTTGAATTACTTGTATGACTGCTTGCGCCTACTCCATTTAACTTGTTCGTATCTGTTGTTGCTCGTACCTGTTAACCAACCTTAATTCTTTGACTGTTTGACCAGTCTACGTGTCATGACACATCACCATATACATATAAATACAATTTTCCCCAATACACTTATAGCAAGACTGTTAAATTTCAATCAGAATTATAAAAAAACTAATAAATTTATCTGAAAAATAATATTAAATTTAATATATGTATATTTGAGTTTAACTTTCAAAATTTTCTCAATATTTTTAAAAGAATAGGATATGTGAAATGGTAGGAAAAAAAGAAAATAAAAAACTAATAAATATTCGCCCATCTACGATAAATATGAAATTTGGCCATTCCTCTTTTCTTCACATTTTTTTTCCTTTTTCCAATTTATTTTTCGAATATTCCCTCTTTAATAATATCTTGTAGCATTACATTAAGAGAAAAGTTATTTATGGAGGAGATGATGTTTTGGTCTAATAAAAATCATTCATAGTTGACAAATTAAACGTTAGTATCAAATTCTTATTGATATCACTATACGTATACTTTCAAGAACGAATACACGGACGTTACACATTGTCACAATTACAAGTGATAGGATACATGAAAGTTACATACCATGGAACTCTCTCTCTCTCTTTAATAATTTTTTTATAATTACCCAAAAGACTAAAAGTTGTAAGTTGCACATTTTTATATTGGGAATCAAATGGTCCTGTCCATTTGACATTTCTATGAGCAAACTAAGTACAATAGTTAAACAATCTTGGCCATTATGAATATTTAGTGCATTTATTTCAAGTTACATATTATAAAATTAAATTATAAAAAGTAAATTAGTATTATGGATTTCTGATGCAATAAACAAATGGTTAAATAGTGTGTCGATGGTCACATGATTAGATAAAAAGATATATGTATCCTTCCCACTTGCAATTGTAACGGCATCATACATGAACTGTAATTTTTGAACTGATCCTAAAATTTGAGAGTGTATGGATCTCCATAAAATATTTTATATGATTGGCAATGTCAAGAACAAATAATTTGATTAAAAAAGGTCATCAGTTCAATTCTACTTGCAGTTATGACCTCATTTAGAATATCTCTGAGATGATATGAATAAGCTTGGGCTCAAAATAAATTATGGAGCAAAAGAGCATGTAGAAAGAATTTTAATTAGGTGACAAGCTAGAAATCAAAGCACTAAAAAGGAAAGTGAACACTTAGATCTGTCTTTATGCTCATACCTCTTTACTTCACCCTTCTTGTATAGATTAATTAAATTTTTTCTCTCTGACTCTGATACTCTATAATTTGCTTTAAACTATCCAGCATCAACCGCCATGATTTGCAGAAAACATATAAGGGTTCCTCAACTTAATGTTAAGCATATCTAATATTCAACCTATAATATAGAATAGAGCAAAAGGTTACTTTTGGATGATGCATACTTTGGAAAATCTCACATAGATTAAAATTAAAATTTATGAGAAAAAAATAAATAAGGAAGTTGTAAAAAAAGGCAAAAAAATGAGGTAAAAGACTTATTGCGTACTTTACATTTTTATGCCCTTCAATATCTTTGTTCAAAATATAGAAGTACTTATATAGGCACATACGTGAAATACTATAATAAATTATCATAAACTTATACATTAATCATTTGGAGGTTATGTATATGAATAACGAAAGGCATGAGAGTTATTAAGATTATTAAAGGTGTAGGTTATGAAAGTAAAGAGGTGTGAGTTATGAAGACAGAATTTTTAGTATAAGATAAATGAAAAAAATGATGAAAAACTCCAAAAAAAAGAAGGAGCAAAAAGATAAATAGGTTTCTTGGCTTAAGAGAGGTGTCACCTCACTTTTCTATAATAAAATATGGAGCAAAAAAGCATGTAAAAAGAATTCTAATTAGGTGACAACCTAGAAATCAAAGCACTAAAAAGGAAAGTGAACACTTGATCTGTCTTTGTGCTGATACCTCTTTACTTCACCCTTCTTGTATAAAGCAATTAAATATTTTCTCTCTGACTCGAATACTCTATAACTTGCTTTAAATTGTCCAGCATCAATCGCCATGATCTGCAGAAAACATATAAGGGTTCCTCAACTTAATGTTAAGCATATCTAATATTCAACCTATAATATAAAATAGAGTAAGATGTTACTTTTGGATGATGCATACTTTGGAAAATCTCACATAGATTAAAATTAAAATTTATGAGAAAAAAATAAAGAAGGAAGTTGTAGGGAAAATAAAAGCAAAAAAAAAGGAGGTAAAAGACTTATTACATACTTTACATTATTATGCCCTTCAATATCTTTGTTCAAAATATAGAATTCCTTATATAGTCACATGTGGAGAAATACTATGATAAATTATCATAAACTTATACATTAATCATTTGAAGGTTATGGATATGAATAATGAAAGGCACGACAGTTATTGTGATTATCAAAGACTATGTGCTATAATACTCATTTTAACATCAATGTCAAATATAAACATCAAATTGTAAAATTGATTGAATGGTATTATTTTCCCACTATATTTGAATTTTTAATTATAGGGTTTTAATTTTTTCTTAATTTCTATTATATAGAAAAGGAAAGATGGTTGACCAAGGGCATATATGTCATTTCATAAAAAATTTCATGTGTGCATTTCTTAAATGCAAAAATACACGTGGACCCTACATTTCTCTAGCCACAATTCTCCTTTAAATGCACTATGCATGTGTTGATTAGACTTTGTGCAGTGCAAATGCTCATTTCCAATCTTTTTCTCATTTTGAAAAATTATTAATTTTGTTTTATTCAAATAGAAGTTTCCATAGAGAAAATAAAATTAATTTTTAAATAATACAACAACAAAAAGAAGTATTGATATTTACAAGATTTTCATATTTACCCATACTATCTTAAAGCAATTTGAAAATAAAAATTGAATGATTTTTTTCTATCCTTACTATTTAAAGACGATTTCATACTAAATGTTTTTATATTCAAACGTAATTTTAAAAAATATAGCTTGTTAAACCTCAAAAGTTAATTAACTAAACACCAACAAATAATAATTTTAATAAAATTGCAATATTGGGCCCGTATACGGGCCTTTGCTCATCTAGTTAAGGATATAAGAGAAATATTTTTATTTTTTCTATAGATTTATCATATGTTAATTGTTATAAATGAAATAATATAAAATATTTTAAGACAATTTATAGATTGTTTTTACTAGATTTTCGTTTTTTTTTTTTCTTTCTATAGTGGAGATAGTCGCACGTAATGACAGATCACGGCCATATTATTAAAAGCTTGTGGTAAGAATGGGTTTCGTTCTAGTGCTCGAAAATAATATTCCAAAGCTTTCGTATGTTCTCCATTACTTGTGTGGATAAGCCCTATATTATAGAGTATATAACTTCGATCATAGGGATCAATTTCTAGTCGCATAGCTTCATAATAATTCTGCAAAGCTTCCGCGTAATTTCCTTCGGATTGAGCCGACATCCGTTACGGTCGTCATTCAATTGAAAGAATCTCCGTTCCAGAACCGTACGTGAGATTTTCACCTCATACGGCTCCTCCCTTATGTGCATAATGAGAATAATACATAGAATCAAAAAAGATTCAACGATGAAAATATTCTCATTATGAACTCAGCAGGGCTAGTGTTTTTACAAGAAATCTCTAGCCAACCTTCCTGCAAGAGATTCTTTCTTAACATCAAGCCTATTGGGACTAGATAGAAATGATAAGATAACTCCAACAATTTCTTTGTTTTTAACGCCTCCTAATTTCCAGGAATTAGTCACTTCAATAGCCTTCGATGGTTATACGGGTATCCAAAGGACGAACNATAAACGACCATTTTGGCAGAATATATATATATATATATATATATATATAAATATATATATAATGAAAATAATTATATTGTGGATGTCCATTTATTACTCCCCTATAGATAATCTTCCTGAAGAAGATTTTCCGTTTGGTACTCTATTGAAGTTTATCTACAAGCAGCTGATGCAGACAGGTTGCAAGCAACTCAATGGAATGATTTGCAGCAGTTTCCTATTAAACAGGCGGGTTGCAAGCAGCTCAAGAAAAGCCTCGCAGTTGCTTCTTGAAAAGTCTCGCAACTGCTTCCTTAAAAGCCTCGCAGCTGCTTCCTTTCTCTATTAATAAAGGAGTTTTCAGTTCATTATGTATATCAGTTTGAAGTTGAATAAAAATATCAATCTCCCTCTATAATTGTCTTCAATTTATTTACTTTATAAATTTTATTTTATAACACGTTATTAACACGAGATTCTACCATGAATACTTATTTTTAAAGGAAAAAAAAGGATCTAACGATCTGGGGAAAGAAAAAAGTCCTACTTATTCTCGTTACAAGACATCGGTTCCCACAGTAAGTAGTACTTAAGTTATTGCATATATGAAATTTCCACCATTTTTGTTGTGTCTAGAAGGAGTGGTGTCACGATCCTAAACCCAACCCAGTCGTGATGGCGCCTCTCATGAAGACAAGGCCAGCCGACACACTTCCAATTCACTTTAAGCAATTAAAATAATAGCTACTATGTCTTTAATCAGAAACAAAATCCCAAAATAAGCGTTTAACAGTTTAACTTGCAGAATAAAAACCAACACAGCCCGACATCGGGGTGTCACCAGTCATTAGCATCTAAAACAATACTACAAGTCTGAAAGTCTACTCCACTACTACATAACTGAATCAAAAAGGAACTAAGATAGAGGGAGGATGCACTGGGCTGCGAATCGCCAAGCAGCTACCTAGTAAATCTCCGAAGATCTGCTGGAACTATCAACCCTCAGTAGCAGGACTTGTAGCGCCCGTATCTGCACACAGGGGTGCAGGGATTAAAGTGAGTACTCCAACTCAGTAAGTAATAAAAATAAATGAAGACTGAGCGATATAAAATCACGTTAAACACAACATTAAGCTATAAGAGGCATAACAAAATCAGTAAATATGATTAAGCAGTTAAATCTCATAAAACACCTTTTAAGCAGTCGAACAATATATATGAAAGACAACTAGAAATGATAAACACATAAGAACTGCCCCTCGGGCAAAGTAACAACAGAATCGGCCCCTCGGGCAATATCACAAAACAATACCAGCCCCTCGGGCTATATCTCATATCTCAATGGGTACCCGCACTCACTGGGGGTGTACAGACTCCGGGAGGGGCCCCTTACGGCCCAAGCGCAATATCAAGCCACCTCGTGGCGTATAATCTCAGGCCCTCGGCCTCATTATCATAATCAGTATATCACTGCTGCGGCGTGCAGCCCGACCCAAAAGTATCCTCGCAACACAGGCCCTCAGCCTTGCTCAGTCAGAATCTCATAAGCCCCTTGGGCAACAGTAAAACATGAAGCTCAGCTCAAAATATCTTTAAAATATCATTTAATGTGTTTAAAACAGAATAACATAGTTGAGTTTTTGAAAATAGTGAAAATATAGCATGACTGAGCACCAGTATGAAATTAAACAGTGAGGAAAATATCATTTAAAAATCCCCTAAGGGTTCAAACAGTTGGCATGAAGCCCACATATGGCATTTAGCCCAAAATGTAATAATATCAAACAATTAATTGTCAAATACGCAGTAAAATAGTCATTCGGGATGGACTAAGTCACAATCCCCAACGGTGCACGACCTCACGCTCATCATCTAGCGTGTGCCTCACCTCAACATAGCCGAACGCTGTGAAATTCCGGGGTTTCATACCCTCAGGACAGCATTTAAAATACTTACTCACCTCAATCCGGCCCGAAGTTTAGCTCACTATGCCTTTGCCCTTCGAATTGATCTCCGGAGGCTCCGAATCTACCAAAATTAGAACGTAACCATTAATTTATGCTAAAGGGACGAAGCCCACTCGAAGATAATCGAAAAACATCACAATTCCCAAAATTACCAAAACCCGATCCCTGGGCCCATGTTTCGGAATTCGATAAAATTCACGTCATTCGATAAGCCCCAGTTTCTCAAATTTTACCTTTAATTACAGCTCACCATAGAATCGAGTTTTTAAGTCCAAAATTCTTACCTCAATGAGTTCTCCTTGAATTCTCTCTTCAAAATCGCCCAAAGCTCTCAAATTCGTGTTAAAAAGTGAAGAAACCCTCTGAAAATCGCGAAGGAAATAACTTATATGTTCTGTCCAGACATTTCTGCATCTGCGGTCATTCCACCGCATCTGCGGTCCTCACTTAAGTCCGCTTCTCCGTATCTGCGATGACCCATCCGCTTTTGCGCCATCGCAGGTGCGTTCAAATTTCCGCTTCTGCGATCCTAGCCAAACGCACCTCTGGCCGCTTCTGCGGCCCATCTTTCACATATGCGCCGCCGCTCCTGCGGTCCCCAATCTGCAGGTGCGGAAATACCAGAAGCAGCAAAAATCTGCAGCTTCAATCAAACTTCCAACTCTCCGTCAACCATCCGAAATCGCCCCGAGGCCCCCGGGACCTCAACCAAAAACACAAACATATCCCATAACCTTATTCAAACTTGTACCAATCTTCAAAACACCTCAAACAACATCAAAACCACCAAAACGCCTCGAATTCAAGCCTAAGATTCTAAAATCTTCCGCATTCTGCTTTTGATCAAAAAGTATACCAAACCATGTCCGAATGACCTGAAATTTTTCACACACATCCCAAATGACATAACGAAGCTACTGCAACTTCCGGAGTTCCTTTTCGACCCCTATATCAAAATCTCACCTATCAACCGAAAAACGCCAAAAACTCAATTTCGCCAATTCAAGGCTAATTCTACTTCGGACCTCCAAAACACATTCCGATCACACTCCTAAGTCCCAAATCAACTCCCGAAGCTATCCGAACCATCGGAACTCACATCCGAGCCCTCTAACACATAAATCAACATCCGGTTGACTTTTCCAACTTAAGCTTTCCTAAAAGAGACTAAGTGTCTCAAACCTTCTCAAAACCTTTCCTAACCCGAGCCAACCAACCCGATCATCTATAGAACCAATAAACAAAGCAAATAGAAGCAGAAATGGGGAAAACGGAGCAGTAACTCATGAGATGACCGGTCGGGTCATCACATCCTCCCCCTCTTAAATAGGCGTTCGTCCTCGAACGAGTTAAGAAACATACCTGAAGCCTCAAATAGGTGAGGATATCTGCTCCGCATCTCCCGCTCGGTCTCCCAGGTAGACTCCTCCATGGGCCGACCTCTCCATAGCACTTTCACTGAAGCTATATCCTTTGATCTCAACTTTCGAACCTGACGCTCCAAAATAGCTGCTGGCTCCACATCATAAGTCAGATCACCCTCTAATTGAACCGTGCTGAAATCCAGAACATGAGACGGATCCCCAATATACTTTCGGAGCATAGAAACATGAATTACCGGGTGCACACTCGACAGGCTGGGTGGCAAAGCAAGCTCATAAGCCACCTCCCCAATCCTCCGAAGTACCTCAAAAGGCCCAATGAACCGCGGACTCAATTTTGCCCTTCTTTCCAAATCTCATAACACCCTTCATGGGTGAGACCTTCAACAGAACCTTCTCACCTACCATGTAGGACACATCCCGAACCTTCCGGTCCGCATAGCTCTTTTGTCTCGACTGCGCTGTACGAAGCCTCTCCTGAATCGCCTTCACTTTGTCTAACGCATCCTGTACCAAATCTGTACCCAATAGCCTGGCCTCGCCCGGCTCAAACCAATCAACTGGAGATCTACACCGCCTCCCATACAAAGCCTCATATGGAGCCATCTTAATACTCGACTGGTAGTTATTGTTATAAGCAAACTCTGCGAGCGGCAGAAACTGATTCCATGACCCTCTAAAATTAATGACACAAGCGCGCAACATGTCCTCCAATATCTGAATAGTGCGCTCGGACTGCCCGTCCGTCTGAGGGTGAAAAGCTGTGCTCAACTCCACCTGAGTACCCAACTCTCATTGTACAGACCTCTAAAACTGTGAAGTAAACTGAGTTCCCCTATCTGAAATGATGGAAACTGGGACACCATGCAACCGAACAATCTCCCGGATATATATCTCTGCTAACCGCTCTGAGGAATAAATAGTGCAAATAGGAATGAAGTGCGCGGACTTGGTCAGCTGATCCACAATCACCCAAATAGCATCGAACTTCTTCAAAGTCCGTGGGAGCCTAACTACAAAGTCCATGGTGATCCGCTCCCACTTCCACTCTGGAATATCCATCCGCTGAAGCAAGCCACCCGGTCTCTGATGCTCATATTTCACCTGTTGACAATTGAGACACCGAGCTATAAATCCCACGATGTCTTTCTTCATTCTTCTCCACCAAAAATATTGTCTCAGATCCTGATACATCTGCGCGGCACCCGGTTGAATGGAATACCGCGAGCTTTGGGCCTCATCCAGAATCAACTCCCGAAGCCCATCCATATTGGGCACACAAATTCGGCCCTGCATCCTCAACACCCCATCATCTCCGATAGTCACATCTCTGGCATCATCATGCTGAACTCTGTCCTTAAGGACAAGCAAATTAGGATCATCATACTGGCGCTCTCTGATGCGCTCATATAAGGAAGACCGAGAAATCACACAAGCCAATACCCGACTGGACTCCGAAATATCCAACCTCACGAACCGATTGGCCAAAGCCTGAACATCAACTGCGAGAGGTCTCTCCCTAACTGGAATATACGCCAAACTCCCCATACTCACCGCCTTTCGGCTCAAAGCGTCGGCCACCACATTGGCCTTCCCCGGATGATACAAGATAGTAATGTCATAATCTTTAAGCAACTCTAACCACCTCCGCTGCCTCAGATTGAGATCCTTCTGCTTGAACAAGTGCTGGAGGCTACGATGATCGGTATACACCTCACAAGACACACCATACAAATGGTGCCTCCAAATCTTCAACGCGTGAACAATGGCAGCCAACTCCAAATCATGAACAGGGTAGTTCTTCTCATGAGGCTTCAACTGACGAGAAGCATAAGCAATAACTCTACCCGCCTGCATCAGAACACACCCAATACCAACTCTCGAAGCATCACAATACACGGTATAAGAACTTGAAGCTGATGGCAATACTAACATTGGAGCTGTGGTCAAGGCAGTCTTGAGCTTCTGAAAGCTCTCCTCACACTCATCAGACCACTGAAATGAGACACCCTTCTGAGTCAACTTGGTCAAGGGCAATGCAATAGAAGAAAATCCCTGAACAAACCGGTGATAATAACCCGCCAAACCAAGAAAGCTGCGAATCTCTGTAGCTAAGGACGGTCTGGGCCAACTCTGAACCGCCTCTATCTTCTTCGAGTCCACCTGAATACCCTCGCTGGACACCACGTGCCCCAAGAAAGCCACTGAACTGAGCCAGAACTCACATTTGGTGAACTTTGCATAAAGCTTCTCCTCCTTCAATCTCTACAACACCACACTCAAATGCTCCGCGTGCTCCTCCTAACTACGCGAGTATATCGGAATATCATCAATGAAGACTATGACAAATGAGTCGAGATACGGCCGGAACACGCTATTCATCAAAATGCATGAACTCTGCTGGGGTGT
>NW_017676157.1:720-39704 GCF_001879085.1 Nicotiana attenuata | reverse complement strand
AAGTGCGCTAAAGTTAAAGAATGACCCTGCTGAAACCTGTGAACTATGGCCTGATGATGCCCCACGATAACCTGGGCGAGCTGACTGAGCATGCTTGAACTGTCGGCCTCTGCCGTGCTGAAACTGGCCCCTCGAAGGAGCACCCCCATAACTACCATGACCACGAGGCCTCTTGGCCTCCCTCTCCTCGCGCTCCTCGCGACGAACTGACTCAATCTCACGAGCAATATCCACAACCTCCTCAAACGTAGAACCTGGCACTCTCTCCCTAGTCATGAGAACCCGAAGCTGGTATATGAGGCCATCAACAAACCTCATGATCCTCTCTCTCTCCATAGCAACCAGCCAAATAGCATGTCGAGCTAACTCTGAGAACCTCATCTCGTACTGAGTAACCGTCATATCTCCTTGTCTTAACTGCTCGAACTGCCTACGCAGCTCCTCCCTACGGGACTGTGGAACATACTTCTCCAAAAATAGAGCAGAGAACTGCTGCCAAGTCAGAGGTGCCGAACCAACAGGCCTACGCCGCTCATATGCCTCCCACCAAGTGAAGGCAGCTCCGGTAAACTGAAAGGTCGTGAATGCAACCCCGCTAGTCTCCAGAATGCCCGCGGTGCGAAGAATCCTCTAACATCTGTCTAAGAAGCCCTGGGCATCCTCACCGTTAGCACCACTGAAAGTAGGAGGCTGGAGTCTGCCAAACCTCTCCAATCTATGCTGCTCGTCCTCTGGCATAACTGGAGCTACATAACCCTGAGCAGCTGCCACCGGCTGGGCTAGTAGTGCCTCCGGTGTCTGCACTCCCTGAACGATCGGATCGGGTGTGCGGGCGGTGGGAGTCTGAGAGCCTCCCCCTGCCTGAGAAGTGGCTATGGCAGTAGAAACCGCGACGGCTTGAGCAAGGCTAGTACATACTGTCAATATCTGGGCCAAAGTCTCCTGATGGCCCGGAATCACAATGGGCACAACTGGTGCCTGAGCTGGTGCTGCTGGAGTGTCCGCAACTGGGACCTGCTCCTGAACTGGGGCGGCTGGTGGATCTGCAGGTGCTGCCCCAGCTGCTGTGTGGGCTGCACCTCTACCCCTACCGCGGCCTCGGCCACGTCCTCGGCCTCTAGTGGCTCCAGCTGGTGGTACTGGTGGTCTTCCATCCTGACCGGTCGCTCATGTCCTCACCATCTATGAGAGAATAAAATAGCAGAAGTTTAGTACTTGGGTCAACAAATTCGCACGACAAGAATTTCAAGAATACAGAAATTTCCTTAAGGTTCTGCAGCCTCTCGAGGATAAATACAGACGTCTCCGTACCGATCCACGAGACTCTACTAAACCTGCTCATGACTCGTTAGACCTATGTAACCTAGGCTCTGATACCAACTTGTCACGACCCTAAACCCAACCCGGTTGTGAGGGCGCCTCTCGTGAAGACAAGGCCAGCCGACACACTTCCAATTCACTTTAAGCAATTAAAATAATAGCTACTATGTCTTTAATCAGAAATAAAATCCCAAAATAAGCGTTTAACAGTTAACTTGCGGAATAAAAACCAACACAGCCCGACATCGGGGTGTCACCAGTCACGAGCATCTAAAGCAATACTACAAGTCTGAAAGTCTACTCAACTACTACATAACTGAATCAAAAAGGAACTAAGATAGAGGGAGGATGCACTAGGCTGCGAATCGCCAAGCAGCTACCTAGTAAATCTCCGAAGATTTGCTGGAACTATCAACCCTCAGTAGCAGGACCTGTAGCGCCCGAATCAGCACTCAAGGGTGCAGGGAGTAAAGTGAGTACTCCAACTCAGTGAGTAATAAAAATAAATGAAGACTGAGCGATATAAAATCACGTTAAACACAACATTAAGCTATAAGAGGCATAACAAAATCAATAAATATAATTAAGCAGTGAAATCTCATAAAACACCTTTTAAGCAGTCGAACAATATATAGGAAAGACAGCTAGAAGTGATAAACACATAAGAACTGCCCCTCGGGCAAAGTAACAACAGAATCGGCCCCTCGGGCAATATCACAGAACAATACCAGCCCCTCGGGCTATATCTCATATCTCAATGGGTACCCGCTCTCACTGGGGTGTACAGACTCCGGGAGGGGCCCCTTACGGCCCAAGCGCAATATCAAGCCACCTCGTGGCATCATAAACAGGCTCTCGGCCTCATATCAATCACAAGCCACCTCGTGGCGTACAATCTCAGGCCCTCGACCTCATTATCATAATCAGTATATCACTGCTGCGGCGTGCAGCCCGACCCAAAAGTATCCTCGCAACACAGGCCCTCGGCCTCATTATCATAATCAGTATATCACTGCTGCGGCATGCAGCCCGACCCAAAAGTATCCTCGCAACACAGGCCCTCGGCCTTGCTCAGTCAGAATCTCATAAGCCCCTTGGGCAACAATAAAACATGAAGCTCAGCTCAAAATATCTTTAAAATATCATTTAATGTGTTTAAAACATAATAACATAGCTGAGTTTTTAAAAATAGTGAAAATATAGCATGACTGAGCACCAGTATGAAATCAAACAGTGAGGAAAATATCATTTAAAAATCCCCTAATGGTTCAAACAGTTGGCATGAAGCCCACATATGGCATTTAGCCCAAAATGTAATAATATCAAATAATTAACTATCAAATACGCAGTAAAATAGTCATTCGGGATGGACTAAGTCACAATCCCCAACGGTGCACGACCCCACGCTCGTCATCAAGCGTGTGCCTCACCTCAACATAGCCGAACGCTATGAAATTCCGGGGTTTCATACCCTCAGGACAGCATTTAAAATCATTACTCACCTCAATCCGGCCCGAAGTTTAGCTCGCAATGCCTTTGCCCTTCGAATTGATCTCCGGAGGCTCCGAATCTACCAAAATCAAAACATAACCATTAATTTATGCTAAAGGAACGAAGCCCACTAAAAAATAACCAAAAAACATCACAATTCCCGAAATTACCAAAACCCGACCCCCGGGCCCATGTCTCGAAATTCGATAAAATTCATGTCATTAGATTCCTTATCTCTCCACGAGTTCATGCATATAAAAAGTTCCAAAATCCGACCACAAATGGTCTCCCAAATCCTCAATCAACGGCCTAGGCTTCTAAGCCCTAGTTTCTCGAATTTTACCTTTAATTACAGCTCTAATCCATGCATTAATATCATAGAATCGAGTTTTTAAGTCCAAAATTCTTACCTCAATGAGTTCTCCTTGAATTCTCTCTTCAAAATTGCCCTATGGTCTCAAATTCGTGTTAAAAAGTGAAGAAACCCTCTGAAAATCGCGAAGGAAATAACTTATATGTTCTGTCCAGACATTTCCGCATTTGCGGTCATTCCACCGCATCTTCGGTCTTGACCACCGCATCACGGTCCTCACTTAAGTCCGCTTCTCCGCATCTGTGATGACCCTTCCGCATCTGCGCCATCGCAGGTGCGGTCAAATTTTCGCTTCTGCGATCCCAGCCAAACGCACCTCTGGCCGCTTCTACAGCCCATCTTTCGCATATGCGCCGCCGCTCCTGCGGTCCCCATTCCGCTGCGAAAATACCAGAAGCAGCAAAAATCTGCAGCTTCAATCAAACTTCCAACTCTCCGTCAACCATCCGAAATCACCCCGAGGCCCCCGGGATCTCAACCAAAAACACAAATACATCCTGTAACCTTATTCAAACTTGTACCAATCTTCAAAACACCTCAAACAACATCAAAACCACCAAAACGCCTCGAATTCAAGCCTAAGGTTCTAAAATCTTCCGCATTCTGCTTTTGATCAAAAAGTATACCAAACCATGTCCGAATGACCTAAAATTTTGCACACACATCCCAAATGACATAACGAAGCTACTGCAACTTCCGAATTCCTTTCCGACCCCTATATTAAAATCTCACCTATCAACCGAAAAACGCCAAAAACTCAATTTTGCCAATTCAAGCCTAATTCTACTCCGGACCTCCAAAACACATTCCGGTCACACTCCTAAGTCCCAAATCAACTCCCGAAGCTATCCGAACCATCGAAACTCACATCCGAGCCCTCTAACACATAAATCAACATCCGGTTGACTTTTCCAACTTAAGCTTTCCTAAAAGAGACTAAGTGTCTCAAACCTTCTCAAAACCTTTCCGAACCCGAGCCAACCAACCCGATCATCTATAGAACCAATAAACAAAGCAAATAGAAGCAGAAATGGAGAAAGCGGAGCAGTAACTCATGAGACGACCGGCCGGGTCGTCACAAGTGGTATTCCTTTGGTATCAATGTTTCCTTTTCACATTAGAAAAGTAAGATGATTTCATGATTGGCTGAAACTACGCAAAGAAATCGTGAATTCTCAATTTTCTTTTGCACTTTCATCTCTTTGCTAATACTAATTATTAGTTTATTTTGAGTAAACAAAAGTTTATAACTACTAATCAGATTATATTGCATCATTAAGAGTTTACACTAAGGTTATTATTTTCCTTTCTTCATTTTGTCTTTTGCTACTAGCATGATTGACTTCGTTGAGTTTATTTGTGTGACGACCCGACCCGTCGTCTCAGGAGCTACCGCCCCGTTTCCCCCATTTTTATGCTTCTTCATGTTCCGTTATCGGTATTTGGTGTGTTAGGGTTGATTTGGATTGGTTTTGATAAGAAATGAGACACTTAGTCTCTTTAAGGAAGGCTTGGTTTGGAAAAGTCAACCAGAGGTTGACTTATGAGTTATAGGGCTCGGATGTGATTTTCGGTGATTCGGTTAGCTTTGGGGGATGATTTGTGACTTAGGAGTGTGACCGAAATTAATTTTGGAGGTCCGGTGTAGAATTAGGCTTGAATCGGCGAAGTTAGTGTTTCGGCGAATTCCGGTTGATAGGTGAGATTTTGATCCGAGGGCCGAAATGGAATTCCGAGAGTTGCAGTAGCTTTGTTAGGTGATTTGGGACGTGTGTGCAAAATTTCAGATGATTCGGAGGTGGTTTGGTTGGGTTTTTGATCGAATGCGAGTTTCGGAAGAATTTGAAGAACTTAGGCTTGAATTTGATGTAATTTGATGGTTTTAGTGTTAATCATGGTGTTTTTATGATTGGAACAAGTTTGAATAATGTTTTAGGACGTATTGGTATTTTTGGTTGAGGTCCCGGGGGGCCTCGGGGTGAGTTCGGATGGTTAAAAGGAGAGTTTTGGAATTTTTCATGTGCTAAGTCTGCTGCTTCTGGTATGTTTTCGCTTCTGCGGAAGTTGGACCGCAGAAGCGGTATCGCTTATGCGATTGGGGACCCGCAGAAGCGGTTGGAGCTTGAGTTAGGTTTTCCGCAGAAGCGGAAGTTTGGGCCGCAGAAGCGGTCCCGCTGGTGCGATTTCTGGGCCGCAGAAGCGGTCGAAGCCTTTAAGTGGAAAACCGCCGAAGCGGTATAAAAGTCGCAGAAGCGGTCCCGCATAAGCGGAAATGGGACCGCATAAGCGAAAAAGAGCTGGGCAGAGAAGATTTTTAAAATAACATTTCATCCGCGAGCTAAGGGTATTTTCCTCCATTGTTGAACATCTTGAGAGCTTTTTGGGAGCAATTGAAGAGGGTTTCGACTGAGATTGACTGGAGGTAAGTTTTATGAGTTAAAAACATGATTATATGTGAAATTAACGTAGAAATTCATGGAAATTAAGTCTAAAATTGATGAACTAGGGCTTGGGATTTTGAGATGTTAAATTGGGATTTGATGGGTCATTTGAGCTCGGATTTGAGAGTTCTTGGTATGTATGAACTCGTGAGAAGATGAGGAATCCATTGATGTTAATTTTCTGACTTTTCGAGAAGTGGGCCCGGGGCTCGGGTTTTGCTAATTTCGAGATTTTTGATATTTTTCGATTGTTTTCGATTGGGTATTGTTCCCTTAGCATATTGTGATGTATTCGCTCTGATTTTGGTTAGATTCGACGCGCGTGGAGGCCGATTTGATGGGGCAAGGGCGTCGCGAGCTAGAGATTTCACCGGTTCGAGGTGAGTAATGATTGTAAATGATATCCTGAGGGTTTGAAACCCCGAATTTGCACGCCGTAGTGCTATATTGAGGTGACTTGCACGCCGGATAGCGAGCGTGGGGTAGAGCACCGTTGGGGATTGTGACTTGGTCCGTCCCGATTGTTGATTTTACCGCGTATTTGACTGAAACTTATTTGATATTATCATGACTTGGGCTGATTGCCATACTTGGGGCTTATTGCCGACTGTTTAAAATCCTTGTGAGCTATCATCACTGTTTTCCTCACTATTTGAAAATATTATTTGAACTCAGTCCATTTGAATTACACTGTTTCATGAACTCAGCTATATTTTTACTCAACCTTGAGTTTTAACTGATGTTTGAACTATTGTTTGAGCTGAGCATTATTGTCTTTACTGATGCCTGAGGGGCTTATGATTATTTTTTTGGACTGATTGAGGCCGAGGGCCATATGTGAGGATATGTCCGGAGTCTGCACCCCCACAGTGAGCGCGGGTACCCATCTAGAGCGGATAAATGCTAGACAGTGGTAACAATGGCACTGTTGTACGCATTTTGGTCAGGTAACAATGACTGACCAGTCAGGTAACAATGACTGACCAGTGGTAACAATGGCACTGTAATACGCGTTTTGGTCAGGTAACAATGGCTGACCGGTCAGGTAACAATGACTGACCAGGAACATAAATCATGCCCGAGGGGCCGGTACTGTTTTGAGATATTTCCCGAGGGGCGAACTTTTATGTGCTCATCTTGCATACTTATTTACCTCTTTACCTGTTATACCGTGGTATTTGAGCCCAAGGGAAGGACTTTCTGTGCGTATCAGCACTAACTGTTTTGAAATCGTTTTCGTAATCACTGAAAAGATCATTTTTTTAAAAGAGATTTGAACTGAGCCAAGGTATTTCTAAATATTTCACAGATTTCACTGTTTTTCTCAGAAAATTGCACCCGGCTTCTGTATAGCATGTTGGTTGATTTACGTGATTTCTTGCTGCTCAGTTATTATTTACTTTTATTACTCACTGAGTTGGAGTACTCACTTTACTCCCTGCACCTCGCGTGCAGATGCAGGTATTGTTCACCCGGTAGCGGGTTATTAGCGGATTGAAGGTATTGTTATTGTAGCTGAGCAAGGTGACCGCCAGCGTTCGCGGCACTGGATGTTGTCTTTTGTTTTCCAGAAACTTTACTTGTATATATTTATTGGCCTGTAGTTGTGTTAAGGTTTCCTTAGATGCTCGTGACTTGTGACACCCCGGTCGGGTAGTAGTTAACAATTTCTAATGCCATTAAGTTGTATCTTCTATTCATTTATGTTTAATAATTGTTAGTGAAAGGATTTGGGTTAGTTGGCTGGCCTTGTCTTCACGAGAGGTGCCATCACGACCGGGTATGGGAATTGGGTCGTGACAAGTTGGTATCAGAGCCTAGGTTACTAGGTCTCACGAGTCATGAGCAGGTTTAGTAGAGTCTCGCGGATCGGTACGGAGACGTTTATATTTATCCCCGAGAGGCTGCAGAACCTTTAGGAAAACTTCACATTCTTGAATTCTTATCGTGCGTCCTTGATTCAGCTTGAAAAGAAACTCTTGAAATTCCTTCCGTGCGTTTATATGCGCGCATGGGCGCTCAGTATCAGATGTGCCTTGATGGCTTGTGATTCCCCGATCAAGGGGCGAGATGTAATCTCCGTGAGTTTATGTTGGGCCAGTCTGGAGGACTTGAGGCCGGATATTTGCCTATGGCTTGAGCACCGAGGTGCTGATTGTGTGAGCAGGTGTTTTGAACTTATATGTTCGGTATTGTCCCTATTAGCCGGAATGGCGGTTGGATATCCATGTGATGAGTATGTTAATACTGCGAGATGTATCTATATGACTTGGTAGTGACGAAGAAGTCTGCTGGATAATAGATGAACTGTTAAGTGTTCGTTTATTGTGATTTGATGTGTAGCTCGAGTATGGGCGTGTGAAGAATATTTTTGTGTCCCCTAGTTGGGGAGTGAAGTGCGTTACATGTGGCGGTATGAGTTCAGACTCAGGGAGACTAAATGACTGTGTAATGTGTATGACGGTGGAAGGTATGCTTAAATACTAAATTGAGGCGAAGCAGGTGGGTTATCTCCTGCGGAGTGTTCTTAAGTGGTATGATCCTTATGTGTACGTTAGAAGATCTCGTGTGTAATTGAAGGGTACGTGTTGAAATTTGAAAATTCGGGTCGCTCAAGAGGGTGGACTCAACTGATGTGGGGATGAATGCGAGATTTGTAGAGGATTACAGTACTAGATGATATGTGTTTTCACAAACTTGTACAGGATTTGAGTTTAATCTCACTATGGCATTGTGGCATCATTAGAGTAAAAGTGTTATGAGTGTGTCTTGATATATGGCTTCGAGCCAAGTTGGGGAGTTTGCTATTAATTAGCTAATTGTACGGTCATGCGCTATGTTGGCTTCAGTTGGTGCGTGCGGGTGAGTCAGCTTTGACTAGAGTAAAGGAAATTTTTTGACAAAGGTTATATTATGTTCCATAGGGTATGAGAATCACGGAATGTCTAGAGTTGTTGTTGGTAAAGAATGCTCGATGCATATAGCAGGAAGTTGCTTGGTTGTATTGGGATGAGGATCTCACTTTGCGGTATCGGAGTGCCAATAAGGCACGAGTGGTTCTGTTCGTTAAGTCAGGTAATTTGCAGTTTGAATAAGAGTGAATGACTTTCGAAAATGGTTCCAATGTGTTCAAGAGTCCACAGGGAACAATCGGGTATCTTAAAGTTGCATGTGTGGTTAGAAATTGTGTTTTAATCGAAAAGGTCAAGACTTGTGGTATTTTATGCTAATTATGGGATTCTATGTATCAGTATCTGGAAAGTAAAGGTAATGAATTTAGATTTGCAGGAAGTTCTCAGAGTGAAGTATTCTAGAATGTGGTATTTCTGGGAAACAATTGAGAGAGTATTCAGTGGCCTATGGGTCTTACACAGTGTGGTCTTATGTTCGAGTCTCGTGTGGTAAGCTTGGATTGAGGCATTGTGATGCTACAGCGAGGGAGAAATATCAAGTGGATGATGAATCAAAAAGGGAAATTAGATAGATGGAATAACTTGATAGTAGACCGAATCGGTATGGTAAGGATGTGATTAATTCTTCGTATGTGTTCGAGGTAACAGGCTTTTACAGGTATTGTGCAGCAAGGCTCTTGAGTCCTGACAGCTTGCTTAGCTTGGTTCGGGTAGAAGGATTCAGTCCTGGCAGTTTAGCTTGTGCAATGGAATTGGGGGAGAGTTCTTGATAAGTTTTACCGTGGTTTAGAGACGTATAAATTGCCTATGGGCATGCGAAGCATGGAATGTGTAATGATTTCTCTTCTTGATGGGATTGATGGAGAGTTCTTGACTAGAGGAGTACGTAGATGTTTGTGGTTAGGAAGGGAGATGGAGTTCTCATGTTATACTAGTGTGGTATGGTATATGCGAGATGTGGTGGAGGATTGGGATTTGTGTGTGTAAGGTTACGGTTCTATTAATAATGGAAAGTCATTAAATTCTTAAGCAGCACGGGCAGCTGCAGGTGATTAAAGAATCGATCTTCAAATGTTAAGGAAAATGGTATTGCCAACCATAGTGATTCGACGGGGGTATATGTTCCAGTTAAAGGGCAATATGATGTAAACTGATAATACTTCGGTAGTGTGGCGACATGTGGGATCGACTGTTGATATCTGAGTTTGTTTGATGGCACATGGAAACTTTAGAATACCTTTCGTGGGATGATTGGGTACTTGAGATGTGATATGTATTCGTACGACGCAATTTAGGATCAGGTATAGTGATTTGTGTGCTATATGGAGTTGGAGACTAGGAGTTCTCTTGTTCAGGCTATGCAGTTGTTGTAAATTGTGTGTATCGGCACCGTCTAGCGGTTATTGGGAATTAGAGGTCCGAGTGGATCTTTCTTTGCTTGGTATGCCAAATTTTGGATATGATATTGGATTGTAGGCTGGTTGTCTCAGTGTTGGGTTATTCTAGACTATTGTGCTATGGGCTAGGCCGGAAATGCCACGGGTTGAGCGGCAAGGTGCATTGGATTATGTTCTTGCAGAGTGGAATATATATTTCAAAAGATGCAGCGGACGGCTGAAAAGGATTGCTTTTCTTAATGGGGCATTCGTGATGGATGTCAGTGCAGAGCTTTCTACCATTGTTTCAGTTTCAGTATTGAGGGACTTTTCGGATGCGTTTTTTTGTGGCCGGGCATGTCGCCGGGTGAGATGGCGGATTTCGACATTTATTTGGTGCCGGGCACCGTATCGTATGGCTCTGGCAGGAGTTATAGTAGTGGAATGAGCAGCTTCAGGCTTCTTGGTATTGAGTTCGTTGGCAGGCCAATGTGGCTACGTATTTAGCTTGAGTTAGCTTGGTTAGCTTGAGTTGTATTGTTGAGGGACAGGTGGATTCGATCGTTATTGAACTTGTTAGTGATCTGGGGAGATCTATGAGTTGCTTTTTCTGAGCTGTGAGGCGTTATGATTTGTTGGTTATGGGCACACGTGGTGCAGATCTATTGGGGATTCATAGTGGAAGTCGAGCGGGAAGAGTAATCGGATGTTGCTCGATAGATGGAGTATGGGTTATGACCTATCAGGTGGCGTGTCGTATGTTGTTTATTTCACCGTAGGTGCAATGAATTGCCTTGGTTTCAGACATCAAATTGTGTGTGGCTGTCGAATTTTGATCACAGTGTCTTGAGGTGCTCCATGTGTAACAGTGTTTGGATAGGATCGCGCATTGTAGCGAGGCTGCGTTGAGTTATGACCTTTCGGGGTAGATTCAGGTGTTCTATTTCTATGATGTGAGACGGGGTCTCAGCCTTGTGTTGTGATGATACTGATGAGCTTGAAGTACAACTCTTTTATTTGAGTTATTTTCATGATTTGAGTATATTCTGGTCGTTTCTTGTTGGTACGCGTATTATGCAAGTTGTGGCTTAGGCCTGTATTGAGGTATCATATCACTAGAGTGGTGTGTTGGATTCGAGGTGATCGTTAGAGTCATTAATGAATACGAACAGAATTGATTGCAGCTTGTTAGAGAGATAATATCAAGGTATGGCCCGGAAATCTGTTGTGATATTAGTCAAAGGGAAGTGGCTTCATGAAGGGTTGATCTGAGGAATGGTTACGGTTTATCGCGTGTTTCATTTGTTGTTGGCAGTATATGGAAGTGTTGGAATAAGACTTTAGATAATAAAAGGTTTTCTATCGGTATTTGGTTATTATGGGCAACTGCTGTAAATAGAGGCTATCGTTTCGAGTGTTTGGATTATGTGGTATATCATATGATTTCACCTGAGGTTGCAAGTATGGGTTATTACAGCTGGTTCGGGTTTATTCTGGGTATAGATGTGAGGTTCTGATATTGTGTATGATTTCGGAAAGTGCAATGTGGTTCTATGGTTTATGGTTTAAATGGACTGTGAGATTTCGGCTATATTGTGCTGTCGGACCTATATGAGATAGGGTGACGTGAGATCACCCCGGGTATATGCTTGGTAAGGTCATTCAGCTATTGGTTGGCTTCTAGGACAACTCTGGGTACGCTCGAGGACGAGCGATTGTTTAAGTTGGGGAGGATGTGACGACCCGACCCGTCGTCTCATGTATTACAGCCCTGTTTCCCCCATTTTACTGCTTCTTCATGTTTCATTATCAGCAACGAGTGAGTTATAGTTGAATTGAATTGGTTTGGATAGGAAATGAGACACTTAGTCTCTTTAAGGAAGGCTTGGTTTGGAAAAGTCAACCGGAGGTTGACTTATGAGTTATAGGGCTCGGATGTGATTTCCGGTGATTCGGTTAGCTTCGGGGGATGATTTGTGACTTAGGAGTGTGATCGGAATTGATTTTGGAGGTCCGGTGTAGAATTAGGCTTGAATCGGCGAAGTTAGTGTTTTGGCGAATTCCGGTTGATAGGTGAGATTTTGATCCGAGGGTCGGAATGGAATTCCGAGAGTTGCAGTAGCTTTGTTAGGTGATTTGGGATGTGTGTGCAAAATTTCAGATGATTCGGAGGTGGTTTGGTTGGGTTTTTGATCGAATGCGAGTTTCGGAAGAATTTGAAGAACTTAGGCTTGGATTTGATGTAATTTGATGGTTTTAGTGTTAATCGTGGTGTTTTTATGATTGGAACAAGTTTGAATAATGTTTTAGGACGTATTGGTATTTTTGGTTGAGGTCCCGGGGGCCTCGGGGTGAGTTCGGATGGTTAAAAGGAGAGTTTTGGAATTTTTCATGTGCTAAGTCTGCTGCTTCTGGTATGTTTTCGCTTCTGCGGAATTTGGACCGCAGAAGCGGTATCGCTTATGCGATTGGGGAACCGCAGAAGCGGTTGGAGCTTGAGTTGGGTTTTCCGCAGAAGCGGAAGTTTGGGCCGCAGAAGCGGTCCCGCTGGTGCGATTTCTGGGCCGCAGAAGCGGTCGAAGCCTTTAAGTGGAAAACCGCAGAAGCGGTATAAAAGTCGCAGAAGCGGTCCCGCATAAGCGGAAACGGGACCGCATAAGCGAAAAAGAGCTGGGCAGAGAAGATTTTTAAAATAACATTTCATCCGCGAGCTAAGGGTATTTTCCTCCATTGTTGAACATCTTGAGAGCTTTTTGGGAGCAATTGAAGAGGGTTTCGACTGAGATTGACTGGAGGTAAGTTTTATGAGTTAAAAACATGATTATATGTGAAATTAACCTAGAAATTCATGGAAATTAAGCCTAAAATTGATGAACTAGGGCTTGGAATTTTGAGATGTTAAATTGGGATTTGATGGGTCATTTGAGCTCGGATTTGAGAGTTCTTGGTATGTATGAACTCGTGAGAAGATGAGGAATCCATTGATGTTAATTTTCTGATTTTTCGAGAAGTGGGCCCGGGGCTCGGGTTTTGCTAATCTCGAGATTCTTGATATTTTTCGATTGTTTTCGATTGGGTATTGTTCCCTTAGCATATTATGATGTATTCGCTCTGATTTTGGTTAGATTCGACGCGCGTGGAGGCCGATTTGATGGGGCAAGGGCGTCGCGAGCTAGAGATTTCACCGGTTCGAGGTGAGTAATGATTGTAAATGATATCCTGAGGGTTTGAAACCCCGGATTTGCACGCCGTAGTGCTATATTGAGGTGACTTGCACGCCGGATAGCGAGCGTGGGGTAGAGCACCGTTGGGGATTGTGACTTGGTCCGTCCCGATTGTTGATTTTACCGCGTATTTGATTGAAACTTATTTGATATTATCATGACTTGGGCGGATTGCCATACTTGGGGCTTATTGCCGACTGTTTAAAATCCTTGTGAGCTATCATCACTGTTTTCCTCACTATTTGAAAATATTATTTGAACTCAGTCCATTTGAATTACACTGTTTCATGAACTCAGCTATATTTTTACTCAACCTTGAGTTTTAACTGATGTTTGAACTATTGTTTGAGCTGAGCATTATTGTCTTTACTGATGCCTGAGGGGCTTATGATTATTTTTGGACTGATTGAGGCCGAGGGCCATATGTGAGGATATGTCGAGTGATATGTGAGGAGGCTTTCAGGCCTCGAGTGATATGTGAGGAGGCTTTCAGGCCTCGAGTGTATTGTGAGAAGGCTTTCAGGCCTCATGTTGATATGTACAGGCTTTCAGGCCTTATGATGATATAGCGCTTGGGCTGTAGGAGCCCCTCCGGAGTCTGCACCTCCACAGTGAGCGCGGGTACCCATCTAGAGCGGATAAATGTTAGACAGTGGTAACAATGGCACTGTTGTACGCGTTTTGGTCAGGTAACAATGACTGACCAGTGGTAACAATGGCACTGTAATACGCGTTTTGGTCAGGTAACAATGGCTGACCGGTCAGGTAACAATGACTGACCAGGAACATAAATCATGCCCGAGGGGCCGGTACTGTTTTGAGATATTGCCCGAGGGGCGAACTTTTATGTGCTCATCTTGCATACTTATTTGCCTCTTTACCTGTTATACCCGTGGTATTTGTGCCAGAGGGGCGGATTTTCTGTGCATATCAGCACTAACTGTTTTGAAATCGTTTTCGTAATCACTGAAAAGATCATTTTTTTAAAAGAGATTTGAACTGAGCCAAGGCATTTCTAAAGATTTCACAGATTTCACTGTTTTTCTCAGAAAATTGCACCCGGCTTCTGTATAGCATGTTGGTTGATTTACGTGATTTCTTGCTGCTCTGTTATTATTTACTTTTATTACTCACTGAGTTGGAGTACTCACTTTACTCCCTGCACCTTGCGTGCAGATGCATGTATTGTTCACCCGGTAGCGGGTTATTAGCGGATTGAAGGTATTGTTATTGTAGCTGAGCAAGGTGACCGCCAGCGTTCGCGGCACTAGATGTTGTCTTTTATTTTCCAGAAATTTTACTTGTATATATTTATTGGCCTGTAGTTGTGTTAAGGTTTCCTTAGATGCTCGTGACTTGTGACACCCCGATCGGGTAGTAGTTAACAATTTCTAATGCCATTAAGTTGTATCTTCTATTCATTTATGTTTAATAATTGTTAGTGAAAGGATTTGGGTTAGTTGGCTGGCCTTGTCTTCACGAGAGGCGCCATCACGACTGGGTATGGGAATTGGGTCGTGACAATTTGATCTGAGGAATCTAATTGGTTCATTTGACAATTTATGCCTCAAATTTGTTCCTGAAGAACAAAATTGTGAAGAGACATCAAATTTGCTCCTGCAGAGCATCGCTTGAACTCCAACAGAATTCATAAGAAACGTACGATCACCCGAAGTGGTTGAATATTTCATATCTCGTTATAACTAAATTTTGTTAACCACTAGAAGTGGTACATGCCTATGACTACCATAAGTAGTAATTTAGGTTTTTGGTGGTTACAATTGAAGATAAGCTAGAGAAATATTCTCTATATTACTTGCATGCCTCAATTTGCTCCTGAAGTAGTAAATATATTAAAAGAGGTTCTAAGCCATCACACAATTTGGTGTGGTTGGTGTGGTTATTGCACGTTCATATAATTATGTTCGATTTCCTGAAGGATGAGAATTTTTTATAAATATTAATCCATTTGCAGAAGTGAATGTGACAATATTAATAAAGCTGTAATATGAGCACACTATTGATGTAAATATATTACGATTCACCTCCAGAGGAGGTAATATGATTGAGAGAATATATATTCAATTTTTCGTATTTTAAATTTGCTCCCGAAGAAGTAACACAATTAAAATTTCCTCCCGAAGTAGGAAAATATTATGAAGAGGTGTTTTCTTGTGCTTAAACAATTGTTTTATATTGTTTATTTGATTATGATTTTCTCTCATGATACCAGAAGTGTCTGAGAAATATTTGATAATACAAAATGTATCAAAAACTCCCGAAGAACTAACTTTTTGTCTAGAAGACACATGACACTAGTAATGTCTGAATAATATTAGATTGTGGATAATAAATAAAGGCTCTCGAAGAGCTTATCTACAAATTTGTCATTCATATTATATGATTATGGTCAAAACATATGTTGTAGTAAACCCGAAGTTTACTAATACAAATGACTATCATATTGAGAGTACACATGATTGAAAGATTGAAAATCTTCATGTTTCCACAATCATGGGGGGTAAAATAATATGTATGTGAGAAGTTACCCGCCTTTTTCTTCAATTTGTTCTACATCATGTATCATAATAAACCAGAAGTTTACTAATGCAAAAGTTTATGCCATACTAAACTAGAAGTTTGCTAAGAGATATCACATGCCATGATAAACTTGAAGTTTTTATTTGCCATTTTTAAATGAGCTATTTGAGAATTCAGATAAGCATATATTGAAGAACAAGAAGATTTTTCAAGAATTCTCCTGTGTTGCTTGTTCTCCTAATAAATTGATTATACCATCTAAAGTTGAGACTAAGACCCTCGAATTCTAAAATATATAAAAGGTGAATATGAGACCATTCACCTATCATGTGAACCACTTATAGATGCATATATAAGATGGTTACATGTGTGTTTATTGTCAACCTGCAGTTTGGCATTTGAAATTGACTTTCTCAATTAAGAGCATAATTTTCAGATTATGAAATCAAGACAGTTCATCTTGATAATGTTGGTTTATATCCAAACTGGTTTAGCATTGAATACCTCCTATTAATGGCTAAACTATTGCTTATGAGACAAAAGCTTTATGTGTTGGTCTATGATTTTCTAAATTGCATACAACAACACTTGTATGTATCAGACCAACAATACATGATAAGTCCTACCCTCACAATTGGTTTAGGATCAGAAACCAAATTTTTTACTATATAATAATTTTTTATGCGTGGTATATAATTAATTTCTCTACCACAATGCACAAAGATAGATTTCCCAGATAAGATTGGGGATATGTGTTAGTTTTTCTAACATTTGGGGGATGGAATAAACAGCTGGAAAATATGCTATATGAATCGAATTATCATTAAAATGATCCTCACTTAGAAGATAATCAAATGCCAGAAGCATTTGCTGATCCAAAATTAAATATCATATTTCAGTTGTAAATGCTCCTATTAAAATTAAAGTTCCTGAAGGATAAAGTTTACTGCACGCATGAAGTGTAGTAAACCGATAGGTTCCAAAGATAACAATCCTTGAAAAATGATAGGAGCAAAAGATCAAAATGATCATAATGAGGAGGAAATGAGCTATAGAAGAGCCCGCGATATAACATTTCATGAAACTCCAGAAAAAGTTCAGGTACCTGAAAATAAAGAAGGTGACGAGTTCTCAACAAGTTATGTCACTTTGGAACCGATACAAAATGATCGTCGACGATATATTTGATACAATATAGTGCACAATATTGTAAAAGATTGTGAGGATTGGACCTGTAGTCCAGACACATGAAGATGTCATGCCATTTAAATGCAAGTCATTACCTATATGACTCATTTGATTAATTCTATATAGAGCTGTCAAAACGGGTCTGGCCAGCCCAGCTTAGCCCAAGCCTCACGGGCTTTTAAATTTGGTGGGCTAGTGTAACGACCCGTCCAATCGTTTCATAAGTTACCGCTCCGTTTTCCCCATTTCTGCTTCTTTATGTGTTGTTCAGCGGTTTTCATCATATTGTGTTGGTTGTTCTGTGTTCGGAGTGGTCATGGAGTGAAATGAGACACTTAGTCTCTTTTGAGTAAGCTTAAGTTGGAAAAGTCAACCAGATGTTGACTTATCGGTAGAAGGTCTCGTACGTGAATTCTGATGGTTCGGATAGCTTCGTTAGGTGATTTGGGACTTAGGAGCGTGATCGGAATGTATTTTGGAGGTCCGTGGTAGATTTAGGCTTGAATTGGCGAAATTAGAATTTTGGCGTTTTCCGGTCGGCAGTGGAAATCTTGATATCGCGGTCGAATTGGGATTGGAATTCCGAAATTTGGAGTAGGTGAGTTGTGTCATTTGTGACGTGTGTGCAAAATTTCAGGTAATTCGGATGAGGTTTGATAGGTTTTTGCATCATTTGCGGAATTTGGAAGTTTGGAAATCCTTATGCTTGAATTCAATGGTAATTTGGTGTTTTGATGTTGTTTTGAGTGTTCCGAAGGTTGGAACAAGTTTGAATGATGTTTTAGGATTGGTTGGCATGTTTGGTTGAGGTCTCGGGGGCCTCAGGTGAGTTTCAGGTGGTTAACGGATCATTTTGGACTTTGGAAAGATAGCTGATTTTTTGGTATTTTTGTTGCAGAGATTTGTTCTTCGCGTTCGCGAAGGGGAGCTCGCGTTCGCGAAGGTGTGGCCAGTGGAAGGATCGCGACCGCGAGGAGTTGAACGCGTTCGTGAAGAGGAAAGATGGAACAGATGGACCCCAAGGATTTCTTCTACGCGTTCGCGTAGAGGACAACGCATTCGCGAAGGGTCTGGCAGGTGAAGCTTCGCGTTCGCGAGACGGTACTCGCGTTCGTGAAAGAGGAAATTTCAGCAGTGGAATTTTGTGCTTATGCAAGGCTTTGACCGCGTTCGCGAAGAAGCGAGTACCTGGGCAGAATGTTTAAGTTCAAAATCGAGGGTTTTGGTCCATAATTTCAAAATTCATTAGAGAGCTCGGGAGAAGGCGATCTTGGAGGGGATTTTCAGAGGATTGATTGGGGTAAGTGTTCTTCACTTTGGTTAAATCCCATGATTATGTCTTGATTCTTATCATTTAATTTGGGAATTTTGGGTGAAAATTGGGAAAATGGAAGAAGATTTGGGGAGTTGATTTTGGGGATTTGGATGGCCATTTGATGTCGGATTTTGGTGAATTTGATATGGGTAGACTCGTGAGCAAATGGGTTTTCCAGTTTTGTGATTTTTATCGGATTCCGAGACGTGGTCCCGGGGTCGGGTTTGAGCCAGTTTCGGTATTTTTGAGTTAATTTGATTATTTTCGCTTGGGCTTTGTTCCTTTGGCGTATATTGATGATAATACACTGATTTTGGTTAGATTTGGAGCATTTGGAGGCCGATTCGAGAGGCAAGGGCATCGCGGGCTAGATTTTGGACCAGTTTGAGGTAAGTAATGATTGTAAATGTTGTCCTGAGGGTATGAAACCCCGGATTTCACATCGTTCCACTAATTTGAGGTGATGCACACGCTAGATGACGAGCGTGGGATCGTGCACCGTTGGGGATTGTGACTTGGTCCGTCCCGTACGACTATTAAGTCGCTTATTTGATTGAAAACTATTTGATACTATTGTATTTTGGAAAGTATTACTATGCTTGGGGCTGAATGCCGTGTTTGGCCTCGTGCCAACTATTTGGACCCTTAGGGGATTTTTACTACTGTTTTCTTACTGTTTTTGGTTTAATATCTACACTCAGTCATGCTATATTTTACTGATTTCATAGCTCGGTTCTATTTATTCCGTTTTGATTCTATAAATGATATTTTAGCCCGAGTGGCTTGAGAGATTTCTGACTGAGTAAGGCCGAGGGCCTGTGTTGTGAGGATATCATGGGATCGGTCTGCGCGTCGCAGCATGTTGTTCTAATTTGTGATATATGAGAGGCCGGGGGCCTGATTTATTATGCCACAAGATGGCTTGTGATAGCACTTGGGCTGTAGGAGCCCCTCCGGAGTCTGAACACCCCCAGTGAGCGCGGGTACCCAGTGTGAGTGATTTGATGTTGCATGAGGGGCTGATTATGAGTGATTGTGAGGTAGCCCAAGGGGCTGGTTCTGTTGATACTTGGACCGAGGGGCGGTTTATGGTACATGTCTTGCCCGAGGGGCTGTTTACGTTCTTATTATTTTTACATCACTGTTTCACCACTTGTTTGAAACTATTGAAAGATATTTTTAAAAGAAAAAGGTTTTACTGAACTGAGTTGTTTTTACGAGTTAATTGATTTTTGTACTGTTTTGGAAATATACTGTTTTGCTGTAGTGTTATGACGTGGAATTATCTATCTTATTACTGCTCAGCTGCTTTTACTTTTACTACTTACTGGGTTGGCGTACTCACATTACTCCTTGCACCTTGTGTGCAGATCCAGGAGTTGCGGGTCGCGATAGTGAGCATTGATCGTCCATTCAGCAGGATTTTGGAGTCGACAAGGTAGCTGCATGGCGTTCGCAGCCTTGTTCTTCTCCCTCATATCTTTCTTAGATTATATATTAGTATTATCTTCCAGACTTTGTTAGACTTTCTTGTACTTAGACGAATTTTGTAGTTGCTCATGACTGGTGACACCCCGATGTCGGGCTTGTGTTATTTTCTTCCGCACTGGTTATTTAAACTTATATTATGAGATATTTTGTTAATTAATGGCTTAAAATGACTTTTATGGGATTCTGGTTGGATTTGGGTTTGTGTCGGCTGGCCTAGTTTCACGATAGGCGCCATCACGACCGGATCGATTTTAGGGTCGTGACAGCTAGGACGGGCTGGCCCGCCATATGAATGCGCCTTAAATTGGCCAGCCCAACCCAGCCCTAAGAGGGCCGCGGGCTAGGGCGCGTCGACCCTTCAACTTTTTTTAGAAAAAAAGAATTTATTTAAATCCTTAAATATTTTTTCGTGACGTAATCGATTAATCATACAAACAACTTCTGTTTGCTTAGAGCGTACAAAAAGCTTGATATTTGAGGAGGAATCTCGTAATTGAAATGTAAATTCTTTATATATCTAGCTCTTCTTTTTTAAAGTTATATGAATATTTTCTTAATACTTTTTTTTCATTTTCCTCTCAAGATTCCTTCAATAAGTTTATATGCTGTGCTTTTCTAATTTAGGATTAGCATCATTTGCCGAATTCATCATTATAGCCCATAAATTTTTTAAAATTCCTGAAATTTGCTAGTGGTCAAATTTTTTTGTATGTATTTAAAACCGATCTTTTTCTATACTGAAGAGTAGTTTAAATATTAATAATATATTAAAGTAATCCAAACTGATCATTGGCCGTTCAAAATAATATTTTGTTTTGAAAAAAATATTATTATTGACCACCTAAAACTTTTTGAGTTCGTTATTAATTAAGCAAAAGAAAAACTAATTTTGTCATATTACGTGCATGTCAAAAATCTAAATTCTAGTTGATATGGAAGGGTAAATGAGCAATCAAGGGTTAGGGAATGGAGATTATAGTTAATAGTTTTTTTAGTTTTTACTTTTTTAAATATTTAATAGTTAATTAATTTGAATTTAATTAATTTTTGGCCCACGGGCCGGCCCAAGCCCAACCTCAGTCAATCCTCAAGGGCTAGCGGGCTAACTTGGGCTGGGCTTACAAGCCTCAGTTTTAAATGGGCTCCTAACCTTACCCAAGTCACGGGCCAAGCCCATTTTGACGGCTCTAATTCTATACGAAGATCCCTGAAGGATTTAAAATGCTTGAAGCATATAATTCAAAGTCTCGAGAAATGTACTCGATCAAATTACAAAGATATTTGTACGGTTTAAAGCAATCTAGGCGCATGTAGTATAATCGCCTCAGAGAATATTTATTGAAAGAAGGTTACATAAAAGATGTTATTTATCCACATATTTTTATAAAGAAAATATCATCAGAATTTGTTATACTTATTGTTTATGCTGATGATATAAATCTTGTTGGAACTCCAGAAGAGCTCCAAAAGGCAATTGCGTATCTTAAGAATAATTTGAGATGAAAGATCTTGGAAAGATAAAACTTTGTCTTGGTCTGCAAATTGAATACTTAGTAGGCGAAATCTTTAACCATCAATCTGACTATATAGAAACCGTAAAATGCTTATATATGGACAAAGCGCACCCATTGAATACACCAATGGTTGTTCGATCACTTGATGTGAATAAGGATCCGTTCTGACCTCCAGAAGAGGATGGGGAACTCCTTGGTCCTGAAATACCCTATATTAGTGCAATTACTGCACTTATGTATCTTGCTAATGGTACAAGGCCTGATATAACGTTTTCTGTTAATTTACTAGCAAGATATAGCTCTTCTCCAACACGAAGACATCGGAACGAGATTAAGCATATATTGCGATATTTAAAGGGAACTCTTGATATGAGTTTATGCTAACAAAGGTAGTACAAATCTTCTTGGTTATGCAGATGCAGGTTATTTATCAGATCCACATAAAGCTCGATCTAAAATTGGGTACGTGTTTACATGTGTATCATGGCGCTCCACAAAGCAATCTATTGTTGCTACTTCTTCAAATCATGCTGAGATAATAGCTATTCATGAAGCAAGTAGGAAATGCGTATGGTTGAGATTAGTGATTCATTTTATTCGAGAAAGGTATGGTTTGGAATGTGATAAAAGATCCACAATTTTATACGAAGACAATGCTGCATGCATAGCCCAATTGAAGGGAGGATTTATAAAAGGAGATAGAACGAAGAACATTTCACTAGAATTATTCTACCCACATGATCTTCAGGAAAATGTGACATTGATGTGCAACAAATCCATTCAAGTGACAATCCAGCAGATTGTACTTACCAACTTCAACTTTTGAGAAGATGGTATACAGATTGGAATGCGGAAACTCAAATATTTGAAACAGGGTCTTCATCAGGGGGAGTAAAATACTTGTTGTACTCTTTTTTCCTTACAAAATTTTTTCCCACAGGGTTTTTCTTGTAAGGTTTTTTATGAGGCAGCTAGAAATGCGTATTACTAAATATGTGTACTCTTTTTCCTTCACTAGGACTTTTCCCACTAGATTTTTCCTAGTAAGGTTTTAACGAGGCACAATATCTTTTAATGAACATCCAAGGGGGAATGTTATGAAAATAATTATATTGTGGATGTCCATTTATTACTCCGCTATAGATAATCTTCCTGAAGAAAATGATCCGTTTGGTACTTTACTGAAGTTTATCTACAAGCAGCTGATGCAGTATCACGACCCAAAATCCCACCACAGGCGTCATGATGACACTTAGTCTCTAAGACTAAGTAAGCCGATCATAATAACAATTCTAGCCATTTTTAAAAATAAAAAATAATCAAAACAACGAAAATAATGATACAACCTCCCAAGACTAGTAATACTAAGTCACGAACTCTAACTGAATACATGAAATAATCTCAAGGAAATCGAATATACAATACTGTTCGAATAATAATTGATAGTACGATAAAATGGAAAGACATCAAGGGACTGCGACGACCAAGCAACTCTACCTTGAATCCTTGTGATCACACTCAAACTCTGTCTGAGTCCGATATCTCCAATACCTGGCTTTGCACAAAATTGTGCAGAAGTGTAGTATGAGTACACCACAGTCGGTACCTAGTAAGTATCAAGACTAACCTCGGTAGAGTAGTGACGAGGTACAGTCAAGACACTCACTAGTCTAATAACCCATGCAATATAGCATATAAAAATAATAGGAAGCTAATAGCAATGATAACAACAATAATCAACAAGTGATATAAACATCAAGGTAGCAAGAACACTATAAATATTGCTCAAACAATAATGAACACAAGTACAACCAAATAATCAAGTCCTACAAAATATACATCTTTGATCGGTAAGTTTTTCAAATAAAAATCTTTAGAATATAATCCTTTCCAATAAATATCTTTCAAATATAATCCTTTCAAATAGTATTTTGAATATAATTCTATCAAATAAAAGTCATCCTGTGACACGTCATTTCATAATCATAAAAATACGGGTCTCAGCCACTTTCATATTTCCACGGCACCTCGTGCCCATGTTTCTATCACAACTGCACGGACAACTCACGTGCCAAAAATATCAATATATAAAAATCTGCACGATCAATTTACTTTAGAAATAGTTTGAGTGAAGAAAATGACATTGCACTTAAATTAAAGCATCAAATAAACTACTGATTTGGATGTAATACTTATTAATTTTAAAACATAATAGAAATTTTTATTTATTTAAAACAACTCAGTCATCGAAAATCATTAATAACCAGAAATACTAAATCTTCAGAGTCTCGTACTAAAAAGCCAAAGCCAACACAATACAACAAGGAGAACAACACATAATAATAATAAAGTCAACTAGCACATCATCGAAGAAGACACGAATTTACATATCACGGAAAAACAAAATAACCAAAGGCAAGTGCATCCATAGAAAAATATCAACAAAAGGGCACCCCGAGGTACCGCCTCGTAGTCCCAAAAGTAAGTATGCAAGACAGGGGGATCTCCCGAGGTACCGCCTCGTTGTGATGACCCAAAAGGTCTCTCATATTTTAGAACCTAATTCAGGGTTCCGTGGCCTACAAAATCTCATTTAATTTCTCCTCAATTTGCGTGCACAGTCCGAGCGTCTTCCCGGAAAGCCTTTTGTGAAATTTGAGAAAATATTGAGTTTTGCCTTTAAAAATTGATTTAAGTTGACTTTGGTCAACATTTTAGTAAACGGACCCGGACTCATGATACGACGGTCCCGGAGGGTCCGTAGAAAAAATATGGGACTTGGGCGTATACCCGGAATTGAATTCCGAGGTCCCTAGTCCGAGAAATGAGTTTTTGAAGAAAATTGTTAACTGAAAATATAATGGTTTTTAGAAATTAAATAATGTTTGATATTATTGGTATCGGGCCCGTATTTTGGTTCCGGAGTCCGGTACAGGTCCGTTATAATATCTATACCTTATCTATGAAATTTGGTGAGAAACGGGACTGATTTGACATGATTCGAACGTCCAGTTGTTAAATTAGAAACTTTAAGTGTTCTTAAGAATTTCATTGATTTTGATACTAAATTCGTAGTTCTAGGTGTTATTTTGGCGATTTGATCGCACGAGCAAATCCGTATGATGTTATTAGAATTGTGTGCATGTTTGGTTTGGAGCCCCGAGGGCTCGGGTGAGTTTCAGATAGACTATGGGATGTTTTAACTTAGAAAAATCTGCTATGTTGCTGCTTCTGGTTTGCTGGTACCTTGTGCTTCGCGTTCGCAAAGCAACTCTCACGAAGTGCAACCTGGGCTGGGGAGGGAATTGTTCTTCGCGAATGCGAAGCCATGGTCGCGAACGCATAGCACTGGGGGGCTGCCTTCGCGAACGCGACCGACATCTCGTGAACGCGTAGGCTAAAAAGGAGGGGCTGGGGTATCTCTGAGTTGTTCTTCGCGAACGCGGTCCAAGGCTTGCGAACGCGATGGTCAGGGGGGAAGACCATCGGGAACATGAGAAAATCTTCGCGAACACGAAGGCCCTTCTGGCCGCAATGCTTCGCGTACGCGACAGGCCCTTCGCGAACGCGAAGAAGGCATGTCCAGTGTTTTAAAAACAGAACCAAAGACGAGATTTCTTCAAAAATTCATATCTCTTCCATCAAAACTTAACCTAGGGCGATTCTTGAAGAGGGATTTCAACACCAGATCATAGGTTTGTATTCTTAAACTCTTTTCTCTCGATTTCCATCAACACCCATTAGATTTCTAGGCCTAAATCTTGTACTTTAAGGGTAGAAATTAGGGATTTTGGGAGAATTGAGAATTTTACAAATTTGGGAATTTAGACCTCGATTTGGGGTCGGATTCCAAAATTAATTACATATTTGGGCTAGTGGGTGAATGGGTAATCGGGTTTTGGTCCGAACTTTGAGTTTTGACCAAGCGGGCCCGAGGTCGATTTTTGACTTTTTGGGGAAAATGTTGGAAAATCTATAGTTATGCATTAGAATTGGTTTCTTTGGCATTAATTGATATTGTTAAGTTAATTATGATTAGATACGAGCGGATTGGAAGTGGAAACTAAGGGAAAAGCGGTATTTGAGGCTTGAGTTTGGCCGTGGAATCGAGGTAAGTGTTGTGGCTAACTAACTTAGCTTGAGGGATTAGGTATTGTTGCCTTGTTTGCTAAATGTTTATTTGTTAAGTACGACGTATAGGTGAGGTGACGAGTATCTATACATTGTTGTCGGGTCATAGCATGTGTGTGAGTCTTATACTTGTGGCCGTTGTGTTTCTTTATACGTACTGTTCTTGCTTAAACTGGTTATTACTCATGTTAAACAAGCCTTATGTTTTTCCTGGTTTCTATTACTTATGCGGTGACGAAGAGTGATAAAGCATGAAGGGTGGTGAGGCTGAGTGGTAAAGCACGAAGGGTGATGCCGTGCACGTTTTCTATTATTGATTACCTGAGAGATTGAGAGTAAAAGCACGAAGGGTGATGCCGTGCAAATTTCTGTTTGCTGTGTTATTTTGTTATTATCGGTTCAAAGTGCATTAGCTGTTTAAATTCCTTTACTGCTGTGATTCTCTATTTTAGTACCCCCCATAGCATTTTGCCCCTTCCCGTTATTTTCTGCTTAGCTTCTATTAATTATTATTCTGTTAGCATACTGTTTAACTCCACAGGTTTATATTATTGTCGTGTCCTAGCCTCGTCACTACTTCGCCGAGGTTAGGCTCGACACTTACCAGTAGATGGGGTCAGTTGTACTGATACTGCACTCTGCACTTTCTGTGCAAATCCCGATACCGGACCATTCTGATCAGAGTTTGGGTTGCTGCCTTCAGTCCACAGGAGACCTAAGGTAGATCTGCCAGCGTTCGCAGACCCTGGAGTCCCTCCCCTCTATTTTAGCTTCCTGTTTTCTTTCATTCCGAAAAACAGGTGTATTTTTCTTGAAACCAGTGTTTGTAGAAATTCTTAGACGTTCATGGATTGTGACACCAGATCTTTTGGGTAGTCTTGTATTAGAGTATTTAAACTGTTATAAAATTTTCACACTTCATATCTGCTTAGTATTAATTATTGTCAAATTTCTGTTTTGGTTAATGATTAACGTGTTAGAACTGTATCCGTTGGCTTGCCTAGCATTAACAGAGTTAGGCGCCATCACGACCCCGATGGTGGGAAATTCGGGTCGTGAAAAGTTGGTTTCAGAGCACTAGGTTGCCTAGATCTCACAATTCACGAACAAGCTAGGTAGAGTCTGAGGGATCGGTACGGAGATGTCTGTGCTTATCCCCCAAAGGCTATAGAGTTTAGGAATAACTTCACATCTTTTCTTCTCTGTCGTGCGATTTGATTTCTCAATGCTAATTGAACCTCTACTCTATTCTTTCGCAGATGGCGAGAACACGTACCGCTTCATCAGCTGATCAGTAGCCCGAGCCCCCAGTGGCAGCTCCTACGTGGGGTTGAGGACGAGGCCGAGGCCGTGCTAGAGGCCGAGGCAGGGGCAAGGCTCAGCCTAGAGCTCGAGCAGCAACACCAGCGGTGGAGCCTCAGGTAGAGTTTGATGATGATGTTCCGGCCCAGACCGTTCCAGCAGGGCCAACTCAGGTTCCAGAGGGGTTCATCGCTACCCCGGTACTCCAGGATGCTCTGGTCCGTCTAGTGGGCTTAATGGAGAGTTTTACTCAGGCAGGCATACTTCCTGTAGCACCAGCCATCTCTCGGGCTAGGGGAGGAGCACAGACTCCCACTACTCACACTACGGAGCAGATGGCTCCCCAGTTTCAGACTCCAGCAGCTTAACCAGTTAGGGTAGTTCCGCCGGGTTTTGTAGCACAGACCGATGATAGATCAGCTATGTCTTCTGATGCTTTGCGGAGATTGGACAGGTTCACCAAGCTTTTCACTACTACCTATGGCGGTACATATTCAGAGGATCCCCAGGATTATTTGGATAGTTGTCACGAGGTTCTACGGAACATGGGGATAGTACAGACCAATAGGGTCGACTTTGCTACATTTCGTCTGTCAGGTTCCGCCAAGAAGTGGTGGAGGGATTATTTTTGGCCAGACCAGCTGGGTCGCCTGCTTTGACTTGGGACCATTTCTCTCAGCTATTTCTCGAGAAGTTGCTTCCCGTCACTCATTGCGAGGAATACCGCAGGCGGTTCGAGCATCTTCAATTAGGTTCTATGACTGTCACCCAGTATGAGACTAGGTTTATTGATTTGGCTTGTCATGCTCTTCTTATACTCCCCACCGAGAGAGAGAAGGTGATGAGGTTTATTGAGGGACTCGCTCAGCCTATTAGAGTGCAGATGGCTAAGGATTCAGGGAGCGAGATTTCTTTTTAGGATGCGACCAATGTGGCCAGGCGAGTCGAGATTGTTCTAGCTCAGAGGAGTGGTCAGGGGTCGGATAAGAGGCCTCATCATTCTGGCAGGTTCAGCGGTGCCTCGTCTGGAGGCAGGGATTCTTTTGGTAGGGGCCATCCTCCTAGGCCGTTTCATTCAGCACTTCAGGCTTCTTACGCTTCTCCAGGTGGCCGTGGCTCTCATATACAGTATTCTGATCAGCTACCCTACAGTGCATCACCAGCTCCTATCAGTGCACCTCCGCTCCAAAGTTTTTAGGGTGGTTACTCAGGCTGCTAGGGTCAGTTTCAGGGTTAGCAGTCTCAGCAGCCGAGGTCTTGTTATACTTGTGGCGATGCGAGGCATATTACTAGATTTTTCCCTCGAGCATCGAGTAGTTCTCAGCATCAGGGTTCTAGTGCCATGATTCCGGCATTGCCTGCCTAGCCAGCTAGAGGTAGGGGTCAGGGAGCCAGAGATAGGGGTCAGGGAGCCAAAGGTAGGGGTCAAGGAGCCAGAGGTGGAGGTCAGGCCGTTAGAGGTGAAGCCAGGCTGCTAGAGGTGGAGGCCAACCAGCAGGAGGCCGTCCTAGGGATGTAGTTCAGAGTGGTGGGGCCCATCCCCGATGTTATGCTATTCCAGCCAAGCCTGAGGCTGAGTCCTCCGATGTAGTTATCACAGGTACGGTTTCAGTTTGCTGTAGAGATGCTTCGGTTCTATTTGATCCAGGGTCTACATACTCCTATGTGTCATCTTATTTGTTCCATATTTGTTTGTGCCTCGTGATTCTTTGAGTGCTCCCATGTATGTGTCCATGCTAGTAAGGGATTCTATTATTGTAGATCGTGTCTATCGCTCGTGTATAGTTGTTATTGGGGGTCTTAAGACTAGTGTAGATCTCCTACTTCTCGATATGGTTGACTTCAATGTTATTTTGGGGATGGATTGGTTGTCACCTTATCATGATATATTGGACTGTCATGCCAAGATCGTGACCTTAGCTTTGTCGGGGTTGCCTCGATTGGAGTGGAGAGGTACTCCTGGTCATTCTATCAGCAGAGTTATTTCTTATATGAAGGCTTGGTGTATGGTTGAGAAGGGGCGTTTGGCTTATTTGGCTTACGTTCGTGATTCTAGTGCTGAGGTTCCTTCTATGGATTCTGTGCCAGTTGTTCGGGAGTTTCCAGAGGTATTTCCTACAGACCTGCCGGGGATGCCATCCGACAAGGATATTGACTTTTGCATTGATTTGGCTCCGGGCACTCAGCCCATTTCTATTCCGCCATATCGTATGGCCCCGCCAGAGTTGAAACAATTGAAGGAGCAGTTGCAAGACTTGCTTGATAAGGGCTTTATTAGACCTAGTGTCTCGCCCTGGGGTGCGCTGGTGTTGTTTGTTAAGAAGAAGGATGGATCGATGAGGATGTGCATAGATTATCGGCAAGTGAACAAAGTCACCATCAAGAACAAGTATCCATTGCCGAGGATTGATGATTTGTTTGATCAGCTTCAGGGTGCCAAGGTATTTTCAAAGATTCATTTGAGATCTGGCTACCATTAGTTGAAGATTAGGGCATCCGATGTCCTTAAGATAGCTTTTCGCACTCGGTACGAGCATTATGAGTTTCTAGTTATGTCATTTGGGTTGACAAATTCCCCAGCAACATTTATGGATTTGATGAACCGGGTGTTCAAGCCCTATTTAGATTCCTTTGTGATTGTTTTCATTGATGATCACTTGATATACTCCCGCAGCCGAGAGGAGCACGAGCAGCATCTTCGAATTGTTCTTCAGACTCTGAGAAACAGCCAGTTATATGCTAAGTTTTCGAAATATGAGTTTTGGTTGAGTTCAGTGGCTTTCTTGGGTCATGTTGTATCAACAGAGGGTATTCAGGTGGATCCTAAGAAGATTGAGGCAGTCAAGGACTGGCCTAGACCCACATCAGCTACAAAGATTCAGATTTTCTTGGGTTTGGCGGGTTACTACCTTCGGTTTGTGGAGGGGTTTTCATCCATAGCAGCCCCGATGACCAGGTTGACCCAGAACGGTGCCCTGTTTAGGTGGTCGGACGAGTGTGAGGTGAGCTTTCAGAAGCTCAAGATAGCTTTGACTTCGGCACCGGTATTGGTGTTGCCCACGGGTTCAGGGCCCTATACAGTATATTGTGACGTATCTCGTATTGGACTTGGTACGGTATTGATGCAGAATGGTAAGGTTATTGCATATGCTTCGTGGCAGTTGAAGATTCACGAGAAGAATTATCCAGTTCATCACTTAGAGCTAGCAGCCATCGTACACGCGCTGAAGATTTGGAGGCATTATCTGTATGGAGTGTCGTGTGAGGTGTTCACGGATCATAGGAGTTTGCAGCATTTGTTCAAGCAGAAAGATCTCAATGTGAGGCAAAGGATGTGGTTGGAGCTATTGAAAGACTATGATATCACCATCTTGTATCACCCCGGGAAGGCTAATGTGGTGGCCGATGCTTTGAGTAGGAAGTCAGCTAGTATGGGTAGCCTTGCGTATATTCCAATCGGTGAGAGACCGCTTGCATTTGATGTTCAGGCTTTGGCCAATCAGTTCGTGAGGTTGGATATTTCTGAGCCTAGCCATGTTCTAGCTTGTACAGTCGCTCGGTCTTCATTATTTGAGCATATCAGAGATCAGCAGTATGATGATCCTCGTTTGCTTGTCCTTAGGGACACAGTGTGGCACGGAGGTGCCAAGCATGTTACAGTTGGAGATGATGGATTTTTGAGGATGCAGGGTCGAGTTTGTGTGCCTAATGTGGATGGACTTCGTGAGTTGATTCTAGAGGAGGCCCATAGTCCCCGGTATTTGATTCATCCGGGCACCGCTAAGATGTATCAGGACTTGCGGCAGCATTATTGGTGGAGGAGGATGAAGAAGGATATTGTGGCATATGTATCTTGGTGTTTGAATTGTCGGCAGGTAAAGTACGAGCGTCAGAGACCTGGAGGTTTGCTTCAGAAGATTGAGATTCCTGAGTGGAAGTGGGAGCGTATCACTATGGATTTTGTTGTTGGACTCCCACGGACTCAGAGGAAGTTCGATGCAGTATGGGTTATTGTTGATAGGCTGACTAAGTCAACACATTTCATTCCTGTGGCAGTTTCCTATTCCTCGGAGCGGTTGGCTGAGATCTATATTCGGGAGATTGTTCGTCTCCATGGTGTGCCCGTGTCTATCATTTCTGATCGAGGTACGTAGTTTACCTCGCATTTCTGGAGGGTAGTTCAGTGGGAGTTGGGTACACGGGTCGAGTTGAGCATATCATTTCATTCTCAAATGGACGGACAGTCTGAGCGTACTACTTAGATTTTGGAGGATATGCTCCGCGCATGTGTTATTGACTTTGGAGGTTCTTGGGATCAGTTCTTGCCGTTAGCGGAGTTTTCCTACAACAACAGTTATCAATCGAGCATCCAGATGGCTCCTTATGAGGTGTTGTATGGTAGACGGTGCTAATCGCCAGTTGGGTGGTTTGAGTCGGGGGAGGCTCGGTTATTGGGTACAGATTTAGTACAGGATGCCTTGGATAAGGTTAAGATAATTTAGGATGGACTTTGTACAGCTCAGTCCAGGCAAAAGAGCTATGCCAATCGTAAGGTTCGTTACGTGGCATTCATGGTCGGAGAGCGAGTGTTGCTTCGAGTGTCGCCCATGAAGGGCGTGATGAGATTTGGGAAGAAGGGCAAGCTAAGCCCTAGGTTCATCGGGTCTTTTGAGATCCTTGATCGAGTGGGAGATGTGGCTTACAGACTTGGGTTACCACCAGGCTTATCATCGGTACATCCAGTGTTTCATGTGTCCATGCTTCGGAAGTATCACGGCGATCCATCCCACGTGTTAGATTTCAGCACTGTCCAGCTGGACAAGGATATAACCTACGAGGAGGAGCCAGTAGCCATTTTAGACAGGCAGGTTCGTCAGTTGAGATCGAAGAGTTATCCTTCCGTTCGTGCACAGTGGAGAGGTCAGCCTGACGAGGCAGCTACCTGGGAGTCCAAGTCCAATATGCGGAGTAGATATCCCCATCTTTTCCCTAGCTCAAGTACTTTTCTATGCCCGTTCGAGGACGAACGATTGTTTTTGAGGTGGACAATGTGATAGCCCAAAAGGTCATCTCGTATTTTAGAACCCAGTTCGGGGTTCCGAGGCCTTCAAAACCTCATTTTCTTTCTACTGGATTTGCGTGCATAGTTCGGGCGTGTTCTGGAAAGTCTTTATGTGAAAATTTTAGAAAATATTGAGTTTCGCCTTTAAAAATAGATTAAAGTTGACTTCGGTCAATTTTTTTAGTAAACGGACCCGGACTCGTGATTCGACGATCCCGTAGGGTCCATAGAAAAATATGGGACTTGGGTGTATGTCCGGAATTGAATTCCGAGGTCCCTAGTCCGAGAAATAAATTTTTGAAGAAAATTGTTAACTGAAATATAATGGTTTTTAGAAATTGAATAATGTTTGATATTATTGGTATGGGGCCCATATTTTGGTTTCGAAGCCCGGTACAGGTCTGTTATGATATTTATACCTTATCTGTGAAATTTGGTGAGAAACGGGACTGATTTGATGTGATTCGGACGTCCGGTTGTAAGAATAGAAACTTTAAGTATTCTTGAGAATTTCACTGATTTTGATGCTAAATTCGTAGTTCTAGTTGTTACTTTGGCGATTTGATTGCACGAGCAAGTCCGTACGATATTTTTAGACTTGTTGGTTTGGAGCCCCGAGTACTCGGGTGAGTTTCGAATAGGCTATGGGATGTTTTAACTTAGAAAAATCTGCTATCACTAATAGAATTCCGGAAAAAAGCAACCAGCAAAAGCGACCAACGTTGGTCGCTTATTGGCCAAAAAGCGACCAAAAAGCGACCAACCACGCCTGGTTGATATTAAGCTGGTCCCTTTACCTTAGGGACCAAAGTTGGTCGCTAAATAGCGACCAACGTTGGTCTCCCAGGTAAAAGAACCAAATTTTCCGGGTAAAGCATATAGCGACCAACTTTGGTCGCTCAAATATTTTAATATTATATATTTGGCGACCAAAGTTGGTCTCCAGATGTAAATAACATTTTATTTTTATTTATTTTTAATCATATTAAGCGACCAACTTTGGTCGCTATATTAATAAATGTTATAATTTTTTATTTATTGAGCGACCAATATTGGTCGCCAATGGAAAGAATTAATTTTTTTTTAACTATAAGCGACCAACCTTGGTCGCAAAATTACCAGATTTTTTTTAAGTGAATAGCGACCAACTGGACACCAAAGTTGGTCGCTTTTTTGGTATAGTTTTGGCAGAAACTGCATGTTTTGGCTGCTACACCACTTGCCAGCTTATACCAAATATCCTAAACAGGCATTTTATGCCAGCAACAACAACAACAACAACAACAACAACACTAAAATGCAACAAAATATAAAGATCAATAGAACTAAAACATTAAGCTAACAAAACTAAGTTAACGTTTATGACAAACTCATTCGAAAACTAGTTCTATTGTCTAGTTCAAAGTATATAAAGTACTCAAGGAGTGTTCTTTTAGCATCCTCGTTCGAAAGTTGGATTGCCTCGGCCGACTCGTTAGGTGGCTGACTTTGTATGAATTCCCCCACATCAGCTCTGAAGCGAACCTATAAGAAAAATTATATTGAATTAATATTTCAAAATTTATATAAAAGTAAGTCAAAATACTTAATGATAAGTAAAAAACTTACATGTATAGTCGAGGCTCGACCCTCGACCCACCTTTCTGAATTAGTCTCTTTCTTCTTCTTTACAATACGAGTTTCATTGAATAGCTCATCTTGCTTCATTGACATCATAAAGTTGTCCGGTGGCTTTGGTGATTATCCTCATGGTACTATTACTCGGGATGAACTTGGATACATAGAATAACTTGGATACAGTAGCTGATAGGGTGTGTCTTTTGATCAATTGTTGTTCTCGTTAGCGACAATGATGTTGAGACTGCAATGACATGTGTTTCAACTAGAGATGGTATAGGCAGGAATTTTAACATTTCCTAAGTAGATAAAAGAAAGATTATAGAGGAATTCTCTACTTCATTTTCCAAGGAGAAAAGAAGTTTAATTGAGAGTGACAAGGGTGATGGTGATGGAATGTTTTCCGTTGGTCATGGCAGTTCCCATAAAACGGGGATCATAAGACTCTATGATGACAGAGATTATAGGAAGTTAACTTTCTTCCAAGTCTGATCCGTACAAGCTTAGTGGGATATTGGTGATATATTCTTCGGATCAGACTTGGAAGAATATATCATCAATATCCCACTAAGCTTGTATGGATCAGACTTGGAAGAAAGTTAAGAACAAAACTTCCTATAATCTCTGTCATCATAGAGTCTTATGATCCCCGTTTTATGGGAACTGCCATGACCAACGGAAAATATTCCATCACCATCAACCTTGTAACTCCCAATTAAACTCCTTTTCCTCTTGGAAATTGAAGTATAGAATTCCTCTATTACCTCTTCTTTTATCTACTTAGGAAATGTTAAACTCCTACCTACACCATAACTATTTGAAACACATGTTCTTGCCTTCTCATCATCGTTGTCGCTAATGAGAAGAACAATTAAAGGCACACTCTGCCAGATACTGTGTCTTAGTTATTCTTGGTGGAAGTTCCTTTGCATGTCTAATATTACCATCAACCCCTTCTACAAAATCCTCCCGCAATCTAAAATTCCAATACATAAACCAAAATTTTAATTCATATTCTAAAGGTTCAACTCATATCCAAAAAAATTCAATTAACAATCTAAAATTCCAATTCATAAACAAAAATCCAATTCATAAACAAAAATTCAAGTCATATCCTAAAGGTTCTAGTCATATCGTAAAGGTTCTAGTCAAAATTTATATAAAAGTAAATCAAAATACTTAATGAAAAGTAAAAAACTTACATGTATGTAGTTGAGGCTCGACCCTCCTTGCTTCATTGGCATCATAAAGCTGTCTGGTGGCTTTGATACAGAGAATAACTTGGATACATTACCTGGCAGAGTGTGTCTTTGATCAATTGTTGATCTCATTAGCTACAATGATAATGAGAAGGCAACGACATGTATTTCAAAATAGTGATGGTGTAGGTAGGATTTAACATTTCCTAAGTAGATAAAAGAGGTAATAGAGAAATTCTCTACTTCACTTTCCAAGAGGAAAAGAAGTTTGATTGATAGTGACAAGGTTGATGAAGACGGAAGGTTTTCCGTTGGTCGTCGCAGTTCCCATAAAACATGGATCATAAGACTCTATGATGACAAAGATCATAGGAAGTTTTGTGCTCATCTTTCTTCCAAGTCTGATCCGTACAAGCTTAATGTGATATTGGTGATATTTCTTCGGATTCAGAGAATGATTTCACCGAAAAAAGTATGGAAATGCTCTTAAAAAGAATTAAAGGTAAAGCGTTTTTCTTGGTAGAGAAGGATGATGAAAAATATTTTACTTTTAATTCTTTTTAAGAGCATTTTTATACTTTTGTCGGTCAAATCATTCTCTGAATCCGAAGAAATATCACCAATATCACATTAAGCTTGTACGGATCAGACTCGAAAGAAAGTTGAGTACAAAACTTCCTATAATCTTTGTCATCATAGAGTGTCATGATCCCCGTTTTATGGGAACTACCATGACCAACGCAACACCATCCGTCTTCATCAACCTTGTCACTCTCAATTAAACTTCTTTTCCTCATGGAAAATGAAGTACAGAATTCCTCTATAAGCTCTTCTTTTATCTACTTAGGAAATATTAAATTCCTACCTACACCATCACTATTTTAAACACATGCCATTGCCTTCTCATCATCATTGTCACTAATGAGAAGAACAATTAAAGGCACATTCCACCAGGTACTGTGTCTTAGTTATTCTTGGTGGAAGTTCCTTTGCATGTCTAATAACGTCATCAACCTCTTCTACAAGAACAAACCTAAAAACTAAAAGTTATATTCATATCCTACGAGATTAAACATAAACTAAAGGTTCAATACATATGCTAAAGATTCAATACATATGCTAAAGGTTCAATTTATATCCTAAAAGTTCAACTCATATCCTAAAAGGTTCAATTCATATCCTAAAAATTCAACTCATACATAAAAGCTTCACTTCATATCCTAAAAGTTCAACTCATATCCTAAAAGGTTCAATTCATATCCTAAAGGTTCAATACATATGCTAAAGGTTCAATTTATATCCTACAAGTTCAACTCATATCCTAAAGGTTCAATTCATATCCTAAAAATTCAACTCATACATAAAAGATTCACTTTATATCCTAAAAGTTCAACTCATATCCTAAAAGGTTCAATTCATATCCTAAAAATTCAACTCATACATAAAAGCTTCACTTTATATCCTAAAAGTTCAACTCATATCCTAAAAGGTTCAATTCATATGCTAAAGGTTCAATACATATGCTAAAGCTTCACTTTATATCCTAAAAGTTCAACTCATATCCTAAAAGGTTCAATTCATATCCTAAAAATTCAACTCATACATAAAAGCTTCACTTCATATCCTAAAAGTTCAACTCATATCCTAAAAGGTTCAATGAAAATATCAGGGCCCAAAAATGCCCTTCACGATCGCGAAGGGAGGAGCGCGAACGCGAAGGCCAGGGGATCAAGAACTACGCGAACGCGACAAGGCTTACGCGAACGCGATGGAGGAAATAGTGAAGCTACGCGGACGCGGGTGATCTTATGCGAACGCGAAGAGGAACGGGCCCCCCTCTCCAGACTTACACTACGCGAACGCGGGAGAGTGGCCGCGAACGCGATGAGACGCGAACGCGGTGCCTTCTTCGCGAACGCGAAGAAGGAATTCAGACCTGCAACTTTCTGCAGCATTTCCAAACTTCAAATTGCTCGGATGAGCATCCGAAACACACCCGAGGCCCCCGGGACCTCAACCAAGCCTACGGACATATCCCATAACATCATTCAAACTTGTACCAATCCTTAAACCACCTAAAACAACGCCGGAAACACGAATTAATCAAAGATTCAAGCCTAAGAACTTCAAATTCCAACAAAACACACTTTCGATCAAAAACCAAACCAAACCTCGCCCGAATGACCTGAAATTTTGCACACACATCCCAAATGACATGACGGAGCTACTGCAACTTCCGGAATTCCAATCCGACCCTCGGATCAAAAACTCACTATCGGACCGGAAACTTCAAAAATTCAAACTTCGGCATTTCAAGCCTAAATGAGCTACGAGCCTCCAAAATATATCCCGAACATGCTCCCAACCCCGAAATCACCTAACGGAGCTAACGGAACCATCGAATTTCCATTCCGAGGTCTTCTTCACACTTTTCCGATTACGGACCATTTTTCAATTCTTAAGCTCTCATTTAGGGAATAAGTGTCCCAAAACACTCCGAATCCCAACACCGAACGTCCCGGCAAACCAAAATAGCACAAAAGAACTTAGGGGAAGCAGTTAATGGGGGATCGGGGCGTAAATTCCAAAAACGACCGGCCGGGTCGTTACAAACTCATACATAAAAGCTTCACTTTATATCCTAAAAGTTCAACTCATATCCTAAAAGGTTCAATTCATATCCTAAAGGTTCAAGACAATACAAAGATTCATGGTTATAATTCAAAGTTTAGGGTTATAATTCACAAGAAAAAATCATAAACCCTAAAAGTTTAGGGTTTCTTCTCTTCTAACCATTTCATCCCCAAATTAGTAGGTAAAACTAAATTAGTAGCTACTAACAATTATCATAGACTTAATTTAGCTAAGAACAATTAATTTTTACAAATCAAACTAGAAGGAATTAAACAAAATCAGTGTATTTCGAAAAAAACAAAGAAAGGAGAGAGAAACCTACCTGGACAGTGGAGGACTACGGCGGTGGAGCAGCTGCCACCGGCGGGCGTCAGTGGAAGCGGTGGCGCCGCTGCTGGAGGGAGACGGAAGGGGAGGGGGTGTTTGAGAGTGAGAGAGAGAAGAGAGGGATTGGGAAAATGTTTTGAAGAAAATAAGAGAATGGGAGGGGAAACCCGTTTTTTACACTCTGTTTTTTAAAAAAGCGACCAACGTTGGTCGCAAATTTTGGTATCCAATGTGTATTGACTATTTTGACCAAAATAGCGACCAAAGTTGGTCGCCAATTTCTGACCGTTTGACCATAATGGCGACCAACATTGGTCGCTATATCTTTAATTTATTTTAATTCAATTAAATATATATATAGGTAGGAATATAAGCTATATTCGATACGCTATTACCTAATATACTTATACTTAGTGCATAATATAGCGTAAGTACATATATTATATATATGAGCTATATTCAATACGGTATTACCTAATACACTTATACTTAGTGCATAATATAGCGTAAGTACATATATTATATATATATATATATATATATATATATATATATATATAATATATATATCATATATATATATTATTATATTATATATATAAGCTAATTTCGATACAGTATTACCTAAAATAACTTATATTAGTGCATAGTAATAGGCGTAATGTAAATATATATTATATATAATTGTCACGACCCGGATTTTTCCACCCCTTGGGGACGTCGTGATGGGCGCCTACTCAATAGTACTAGGCAGCCAATTAATTTAACATGTCTCCTCAACATCAATTAATAGTATAAAGAAGGAACGAGGCCATTAACAATAAAGCCGGAAGTCTCCGAAACATAAATAACTGAACAACCAATGGCGGAAATTCAATACAGACTCTAACCTAGATCTGTGGGTCACAAAACTCACGAACTTCTTAACTGAATGCTAAAACAAAAGTCTATATAAGATTAACAGTCTGTCTGATCGCGATACAGGGAAATCAAAACGAAAGATAGAATAAGAGAGACTTCGGTGCAATGCGAGCGGGCCGCCAGCAGCTACCTCGGAGAATCTCTGGAGAAGTAAAGCTCCCAACGCTCCTACTTGCTCGGCGCCAAAGGCTACCTGCTCCGGTACTTATATCTGTGCAAAAAAGTCAGAAGTGTAGCATCAGCAGCAACCGACCCCATGTGCTGGTCAAGGTCCTGGCCTAACCCGGCGAAGTAGTGAACGAGGCTAGACAGGCCTACCCAAAAACAAACCTGTGAGGTAATATATATACAAAGGCACAGTAATAACAATAGTAGATATCGACTAAAAAGGGGAAGGGGGCATTGCCTCTCGGGAAATACAAATCAGCGAATACAGATTTTAACGGATATAACGACGAAACTATCCTCAATATCCATAGCTTCATTATATAAGTTGGTCGTGCGCGCCACACGATCCGCATTTCTAATTCATTAAGTGGACGGCGTGCCACACGATCCATTTCAACATAATATATAAAGTGGTCGGCGTGCCACATATTAGGTAG
>NW_017676157.1:0-695 GCF_001879085.1 Nicotiana attenuata | reverse complement strand
TATATATATATAAGCTATATTCGATACAGTATTACCTAATACACTTATACTTAGTGCATAGTATAGCGTAAGTATATATATATATATATATATTGTCACGACCCGGATTTTCCACCCTTGGGAGTCGTGATGGCGCCTACTCATAGTATCTAGGCAAGCCAATTAATTTAACATTCTCTCAACATCATTAATAGTATAAAGAAGAACGAGGCCATTAACATAAAAGCGGAAGTCTCGAAACATAAATAACTGAAACCAAGTGCGGAAATTCAAATACACCTCTACCTAGATCTGGTGTCACTAAACTCACGAACTTCTACTGAATGCTAAAAACAAAGTCTATATAAGAATACAGTACTGTCTGATCCGATACAAGGGAAATCAAACGAAAGATAGAGATAAGAGAGACTTCGGGCCATGCGGACGCCAGCAAGCTACCTCGGAAATCTCTGGACTGAAGTAAGCTCCCAACGCTCCTACTGCTGACCAAAGGCTCCTGCTCCGGTACTATGATCTGTGCAAAAAGTACAGAAGTGTAGCATCAGCACAACCGACCCCATGTGCTGGTAAGTGCCTGGCCTAACCCCGGCGAAGTAGTGACGAGGCTAGACAGGACCTACCGAAAAACACCTGTGCAGGTATATATATACAAAGGCAACAGTAATAACAATAGAGAATATCGACTAAAAGGGAAG
>NW_017676156.1:14903-50701 GCF_001879085.1 Nicotiana attenuata | reverse complement strand
TTAAAGTGCAGTGTGGAAGGGCAGCCCTCCAATGTTATCAAGTGTCAAAGGGAACTTTCAAAGGTCCCAAGGCAAGGCTCATTGGAGGGGGGCAGAAACTTTAGGGGGCAGAACTTAGAATCTAGGAACAGTGTTAGTGCAATAGAGGAATTAAGGGAATGCCATAGGCAGCTGGAGAGGCTCATCGCCAGCAACATAGAATGCTGGACACCCCTGACCTTCCACTAGCCAGAACATTCGGAGGAGGTCCAGGACCTATTGAAGGTCAAACCATGTCCGGGCAGTCAATTGGATACTGTCAGGCCAAAGTTTTCACAACTCAGAACATAAAAGGGGATTGAGGGGTGAGGGATCTCATATGGAGAAAGAAGCAAAGAAAGCGAAAAAATATTAGCATAAGTTAGCGCAAGCATGTGAGACAGCAAACCACACAAAAAGAATGAGACTAATAGAATAGACACAATAGGGATGAGGCAAAAGTTTAAAAGATAGGCGTTACCCAGTTTCAGAAAGAGAGACAGCATAATCAAGAGAGCAGAAGTCTTGGGCAAATGAAAGCCACAGCACAGAACCAACGAAGAGAGGAAATTTTTGTAGTGTGAGTGTTGAGTCAGAAACAGTGTTTTTTTCATTGTTTTTTGTTTTTGGGTGTGTTAATAAAAGAGGCAGGTATTTATTAGTGGTGAGAAACATGCAGAGAAATTAAGGTAAGGACTGTATTCAGACATAATGGGAAGGAATATGTGTCTTATTAAAAATCAAATCAGTATCAAAGACTTCCTTTACATAAAGCAATTAAACCAAACCGGTAGATGGAAGTGTTAAATAAGGAAAGAAAACATGCAGGTTTGGACATGACAAATAAGGAAATATTTTCAGCACAGTACGGTATACCACATGTATTAGGGGTTAAGTTCATTAGCCTTAATTTAAGGAAAGGTCTGTTAAGATCCCAATACTATGTAATTAGTTAATGGGATCAAATCAAACTAATAAGTAGAAAGGCAAGGTCGAAAGAAAAAATTATTTCAACAAGTCCAAGAAAACAAAGGAAATCAAAACAATAAGGAAAGAATCAATTCAACAGTGCAATAAGAACTACACAAAGAGATTTGAAATCAGTCCACAATCAGGTTATTTGAGAGGGAAATTTGACCTATAAAGAGTTGCATAAAACATTAAGGCATGCGAGGCTGGATTTAAGGACAAAGAAGAGTGTCATGCAATTTCAAGGAAAATCATGAGTAGAGGACCATAGGAACATGGTAGTCATTTCTCAGAGAGGGATACCAGATAGCATGCGAACGTCAAAGTAAAAAGTCAGAATCGTATGAAGAAATAAGTTGACCACAAAGATTTTCGAAACTCAGTTCGAACAGTAGAGGAAGCAACTTCAGGAAACTCAAAATAGGGTCCAAAAAGGAGACTAGGGGTTTTGAACATCAAACACATTCAAGAGATCAAGAAAAACAAACAAATCACATAACCAAATAACCTCAAAACTCGAATGACCCCAATTACTAGGGTGTTTACCATTAATGCGAGTCTTAGAGATGAAGGACAGTAGTGCAGGGCAAAAATATTACAGAAATAAGAGCAGAAATCATAAAGGAACACGTATTTCCCAGTAGAAGAAACTCATGAATAACATGATAGGAACAATCAATTGCAAAAATACAGTAGAAAGCGAAACTCGTTAAGAACAAGGTAGAAGAAAACACAGTAGAAGAAACACATTAAGGATCATAGAAGAGTCATAGCAGAAAAAACATATAAGAATCACAGTAGAGATGTTTAAAAGATCACAAGAAAACCCTAAACTCGGGGAAGATGAAAAGCGTTTAAAAAGCAATTTTTGAAAGGAAACAAAATTTGAGAAAACGATTTGAGACCCCAAGATAAAACACAGATCTAGGACAGATTTAGAGAAATTAGGAGGAACCTCAAAGGTTAGGGTTTTCAGAGAAAACCTAGAGTTGAGAAAGGCATGGAAACCACATTGATCAGGACAGATCTAGTAAGAATCACAGTAGAGCATGTTTAAAAGATCAAAAGAAACCCTAAATCGGGGAAGATTGAAAAAGGTTAAAAGCAAGTTTGAAAGAAACTTTTGAGAAAACGTTTGAGACCCAAGATAAACCACAGATCTAGGGACAGATCTAGATAAATTAGCGAGAACCTCAAAAACGTTTAGGGTTTTCTTTTAGAAGACCTAGAAGTGAGAAAGCATGGAAAAACTCGTGGATCTAAGCCGGAGAAGTTAGACTCAGGTCGAACTTCCACGATATGCCGGAGTTAAAAGCCGGGAGCGACCATTGGAACTCTGAATAGAAGGGAGATCTTGGGTAGAGATTCTTCAAGTTCAGGCCTTTGAATCTTCAGGGAAAACCGGTGTATAATAAACACCAGGGTGTGGCGAACCATCAAGGTGTGATGATCCCCATAGCTTTCGAGTGGCCATAGATTCCGGTTTTGGATCTCCTGGTCCTGAGACGGAAATGATGCGCGCTAGGGTTTTCGAGAACACATACGAGAACTTGAGAGAGCGTGTGGAGCACAAGTGTTCCTCAGAACACCCTCAGATATCATCTCACACCGCCCGGCGCAATCAGCTCGGCCCCCGAGGGTGAGAAATGATGCTCCGGCAAATAGACGGCTCTAAAGGTTGTTTTGAATTTATAAAAAACCGGCAAAGGGTACACCATGAGGGGAGTCGCGAATTCATCCAAAATCAGATTTGATCTAAAATAAAAATTACATTCACAAATATCTAAAGAACAAAGCCCAAACCAAAAAGACAGCATGGATGCGAAAATATCAAAAAATCCCGAATTAGCAAATCTCTTAAATGGAAGCCCCGGCCCTAACTCCAAACTCAAAAATTCACACCAACGTCCTCTCGCCACGACCAACACTTATCTAAAAACTCTCAAATCCAACCTTCAAAGTCGAATGGCCTTCAAAGCCCAAATCTCAAATCCCGAGAGCCCTTCTCCAATATAATCACTGAATAATCAGATGGATCCACAAAAGCAGGTGGCCAGGTTTACCATTAGGGAGCCACCGTATGATAGGATAACCGGATTAATATGCGGCAGTCATAACCCCTCAATCGCCAAAAACTCTCATTAATAATTAGAATTGATAGCTTCGGCGATTTAACAATGTGGTAAAAAGGTATTGAGAATCTAAGGTCCGGAACTAACCAAATATAATAATTGAAGAAGCCCTAATAATTGCTGAAATACACCCAAAGGGTACAACCCAGCCAGAATACCACAACGTGGAGCTTGAATGCTGTAGATCGATATAGTAACGCATAGCTCAGGATTCCCCTTTTAAGTTTACGTAATAAACTAGTTAAAAAATAACTGAAAGAATAATTAAAGGTAATGTAGCGCAGTTTTGTATTGAATAACATATAAATATAATAGATTAAAAATATAAAAGTGTATTTATAGATTTATAATTAATGTGTTGGTAATCCCGTAATCAAATGGCTTATAATTACAATTATATGCAATTAAGCTTAAAAAAGATACCAAATAAATGTTATTAAAAGATAATACAAAAATTACCCCGAATATATCTTAATTAGAGGTAAATATGAGAATAGAAAATAAAAATTATTCACTTCAATGCTTCAGTTGAAATAATTATGAGAATTACAGGATGTATGTAATATAAAAATATAGACGAACTAAAATTGGTTTAAATTCTTAAAAATAGGAAAATACCAAAACTATTTGGAGTATGAATTCTATTATATGGCTCGTACATTGCTATCTGAAAGATAATTTTGCAATAAATCATTAAAAAATTATAGGAAAAATTGGTATCAACAGTGCCCCTCTTTACGGACCGAATGAAGATGTAAAGAGTTGTCGGTAGATAAAGTATGAATCTAATGACCAATTGACCTGCACTGAGAACGACTAGCAAGGTTTTGACACCGCACTCTAGGTATTACTTGACGCTGACTACCACATTATCTAAGGTAATTAATACAGGAATCAGGCACATGATGTAACAGTTATAGTCGATAAATCGACCGGCAGCTATGCCGATAGAGGTTTTCGAAGAAACGGGCGCAATAATTTTAGAGTGGGAAGGGTAGGTCAGGACTGATGGGGTTGCAAGAAATCCGGGGCGAGAATACCTGGGCGATAAGATCAAGCTTCCCGACTGTAATTGCCGTGGGCGAGACTGGATTCGTACCGATGCATTGTATTACAAGCATATCACGTGCGGAATTTAAACAGTTGATGCAATGTATCCCATATGGAAAACCATCAATGTTGTCTAGGACGAAGTTAAGATGACTACTCAGACCATGATGTCCTGGGCATGAAGCGCATATAAAGGTATATCCAGGGACTATGAAAAAGATTGTTCTCGGGCTATGATAATGGTGCCTCCGAACCATGATGCCTTGAATAATGATGTGCCAGTAATATAAAGCTGGACAGAGTCCTTCGACTCTTGGCATGGAGTTTCTTCGGGCTATTGAAGATGGTGCCTTCCGAACAATTGACGCCCTTGGTAGTTTGATGGTCATAATTACAGCCCATGAGATGACAAGACTGAGTCGGTATTTCAGCCCATGAAATGCAAGATTTATAGGCAAGTATGTAGAACGATGTGAAAGGAAGAAATTGTAAATGGCGATTTAAGTATTTCAGCTTGACAAAAAATTTAAACCAAAAGACTGGCGATGTTTCAGTCCGATGTAGAGAATGTTAATACTGGGCTGATATTCAGCCGACAGGAATTTAAATAAAGTCGGCGGTGTTCAGTTCTGTAATGATATATGGGTGTAAGCATTGCCTGGAGTTCTTGAAACTCCTTGGAACTTTGACACATTCCAGATAAGAGAAAGGCCTTGGAACTTGATCCCGGCAGTTGGCTCATATCATGTTGTTAGACCTTGGGTCTGAATTAGGCTCCTTGGATGCAGTTTAAAAGCTCTGATGTAATTTTATTTTCTGTTTGATTCATTTGGTCTGTAATAACTTTTGTAATAACTTATGGGGTTTTAGTAAAAAGGGGAGGGTTATCTGTGTATGCATAAGGGTAGATATCCTGCCTATAGGAGTTTTTCTTTGAATTTCTGCACTTTCACATATAGAAATCATGCTTATTTCTGCACTTTCATCTGTAGAAATCATGCTCATAGGAATTCTGCACTTTCATATGTAGATATCCTGCCTATAGGAGTTTTTCTTTGAATTTCTGCACTTTCACATATAGAAATCATGCTCATAGGAATTTTGCACTTTCATATATATAGAAATCATGCTCATAAGAACTCTGCATATCATATAGATATCCTGCTCATAAGAATTCCGCATGTAGGAACCATGTCTTTAAGATTCTGCATTTTTGTATCTATCATTAGGCAAATAATTATAGGTCAAATTAATAATCAATTGCATCCTAGATACCATGCTCTTAGGATTTTCTGCACTCTTGCTACGCCTGTAAAAAGTGTTTAAAATTAACAACGCTAGAAAGCATGCCTATAGGAACTATCAACCCAATCTGAATCACTCGTTTTAAGATTAGTCTGTCAGTAGTAACCAAATGCAGAACTCGTATCATTCTGTTAAAACTGGCAACTTTCAGTAATCAGTTCACTTCCTTATTCCTGAAACCAGTAGATGCCATCACCTAGGCAAACAAGTAAGTAGTTAATTAATTGCACCAGTCTTCGATTAGTTACAGCCAGGCGAGCCTAATGCGAACTTCTTGTCTAAAATATGTAATGAACCAGCCTGCCTAACGTTAAGCATAATTTGGATCTAATCAGTATATGTAAGACGTGCTAAACTACATGATTTCTGTGATTAAAGGAGGTTTGTCTGAGCCTTAATTGCTTTTGTGCTACCATAATTGTTTTATGTGTTTTGCCCGACTCCTTAGCATTTTAACCTTTTGAACCTCTGAAAAGCCAAGCTCCCTCCCTTTAGGATTAGTGGTCCTAAAGCCTCCAGGACTGATAGGTGGGACGGGTAATAGCACGTTGTAGGTAACGACACCATTTCGCGCTTAATACCTTATCGGGGTGGGAAGGGTTGACATGGAGATGATGATCACACGATAACACTACGCGTACGATTGGTTACCAGTGTTGTGTGGATGATCCATGTGATTTATAAACCTAGGACCCCTTGCCCTATGTTACTTTGTTTAATATCAATAAATTATGTCTTTTCAATTACCCAAAACTCCCTTTTATTTTTTTTACTGCATTATTCCTTTTCCTTCTTTGTTTATAAATTCCAACATGCTTGTTTGCAACACTTATGTGTAAATTTATTTGCATACTTGTTTACATTAAAGTCACAATATAGCATGGCCGGGAACCACACTAGTGGATCTTGAGGGGTGCCTAACACCTTCCCCTCGAGATAATTTATAGCCCTTACCCGAACTCTGGTTTTCCAATTCAAAACCCTTCTTAGTGTCCTAATGCACTCAATCATTAGATGGCGACTCTTCAATTCCAAAAACCCAATTCCCAAACAGGAATAGAGTTGTCTTCCCGAATGTCGTAAACCTGATTTCGCGAGAAAAAGGGGGCGTCGACACTACCGATATGGGCTTATTATATGGCAATAATTGCAGTCCCGATCTTGTTGGTTATGCCGATGCTGGGTATTTATCTAACCCACACAAGGCTCGATCTCAAACATGCTATGTGCTTACATATGGAGGAACTGTCATATCTTGGCTATCGACTAAGAAATCAATCGTGGCTACTTCATTTAATCATGCTAAGATAATTGCTATGCATGAAGCAAGTCGAGAATGTGTGTGGTTGAGGTCTTTAATACATCTTATTCGAGACAAATATGGTTTGAAATGTGACAAACTACCCAAAATTTTGTATGAAGACAATGCAGCATGCATTGCCCAATTGAATGGAGGATTCATAAAAGGAGATAGGACAAAGCATATTTTACCGAAGTTATTTTTCACACGAGCTTCAAAAGAATGGTGACATCAATGTGCAACAGATTCGTTCAAGTGATAATATGGTTGATTTGTTCACCAAATCTCTACCGACTTCAACCTTCAAGAAGCTGGTGTACAAGATTGGGATGTGGAGGCTCAAAGATGTGAATTGACGCACTTATCAGGGGGAGTTAATACGTGTTGTACTCTTTTTCCTTACAAGGTTTTGTCCCACTGGGTTTTCCATGCAAGGTTTTTAACGAGGCAACCAAAAGGCGTATTATTAAACATGTGTACTCTTTTTCCTTTACTAGAATTTTTTTCCATTGAGTTTTATTTTAGTTAAGGTTTTAGCGAGGCACACAACCTATTGAATAGACATTCATGGGGGAGTATTATGAATAGAATTGTACTTAGAGTGATTGTCTATCTTTTAGAGAGTTTTGTTACGTGTTGGTCGTAACGTACGTATTTTACCTTTTTACCTAAAAACGAAAAGGGAACGGTTTAACCCTTTACCTACTTAGTTAAAGTTAACTACCTCCCTAAAACTTAACTTAAACTAAAGTAAAAGTTAAACCCTTTACCCTTACTTTTACCTTTTTCCGTTCGAACTAATTTACCTTTCTTTAACTTTCTTTTTAACTTTTAGTTTNCAATAATAGTAAAAGCAGAAAAATCAATAAGGAAAATACCAAACAAACTCAAAACCGTCTCAGATCTAAAGAGATTTAAACGGATTTAACAGAAATAGCTAGGTTTATGAACAGAGGTAGAAAATCTGGTTCGAACCAGAGATTTGAAGCCACGAAAACACAAAAATGATAGTACTCACAAACATAGGGTTGAATATGGGCGGATTGATCGAAAATATGAGAGATTTGAACCAAATCTGGTTCGAATCCCTTGAGATCCCATTAAGTAATAGAATTGTACTTAGAGTGATTGTCTATCTTTTAGAGAGTTTGTTACGTTGTGGCTAAGTCATTTTTCCTTACAAAAAGAGGGACTTTACCTCATTGTAAATCACCTCAAATTCAATAAGAATTACCTCTATTTTCCTTGCAATATTCTTCTATTCTTTATTGTTTTATTTCAATGCTGGAATTTTTCTGGATTTTTAAGGTGTTTTTGTTTAGATTTTATCTTTACATGAAAAAGTGGCTAAATTTCGATTACTTTTAAAATTGTGGCTATTTTTCAATTACCAGTTGTAAATCTAGCTATTTTTTATTTTTTTTTCCCCCACAAGTATGCATGGGGGAAGACAAGCAGCTGATAAATGGTAGCTTTACCAATGTCATCTTCATACTTTTGGCCATATGCTAGCCAGGGGCGGATCTATGTATATGATTGGGGGTGCCACACCGCCCGGATGCTCGAGTAAAATTTTGTGTATGTGTCACGACCCAATTCCCGAACCCGGTCGTGATGGCACCTCTCCTGAAGACAAGGCCAGCCAGAACAAACGAAACACCTCCTTTAAACAATTAATTAACATAAGCAAATCTAAAACATGTTTAAGATAGCCATAATTGCGGAAACAGCGATAATAACAAGGAAAACCATCCCGACACAGCCCAAACCGGGGTGTCACAAGTCACGAGCATCTATCAGAGTATAAATACAACTACAAGGACAAAAATATACAAAAGAGAACTGATAAACATAAGGAAGAAATACGGTGCTGCGAACGCTAGAAGTCACCTCGCTAAACTCCGATAAACTTAGCCTCCGATCAACTCAAACCCGCTACCGGGTGAACAAATACCTGCATTTGCACACGAGATACAGGGAGTAAAGTGAGTACTCCAACTCAGTGAGTAATAAAGGTAAATAACAACTGAGTAGTGAGAAATCACGTAAAGCAAACCAACATGTTGTATAGAAGCAGTGTAAAACCCTTTGAGAAAAGCAGTGAAGCTGTGAAATCTTTAGAAATATCTTAGCTCAGTTTAAACTCTTTTGAAAATGACTTTTTCAACAGTTACGCAATGAATGCAAAATAGTTAGTGTCGATAAGCACCAAAAATCCGCCCCTCGGGCACAAATACCACGGTATAACAGGTAAAATGATAAGTAAATATGAAAGATGAACACATAAAAGTTTGCCCCTCGGGCAATATCTCATAACAATACCAGCCCCTCGGGCTACCTCACAATCACTCGTATCAGCCCCTCGGGCTCACTCTCAGAATAGTATCAGCCCCTCGGGCTACCTCACAGTCACTCGTATCAGCCACTCGGGCTCACTCTCAGATCAATGGGTACCCGCGCTCACTGTGGATGTGCAGACTCCGGAGGGGCCCCTTACGGCCCAAGCGCTATATCAAGCCACCTCGTGGCATCATCACTCGGCACTCGACCTCATATCACTCAAGCCACCTCGTGGCATATAAATGTATCTCAGGCCCTCGGCCTCATATCACTCGCCATATCCTCACATAGGGCCCTCGGCGTCACTCAGTCCGAAAATCATCACAAGCCCCTCGGGCATTAGTAAAACAGTAGTTCTCAGCCCAAAACATCATTTAGAAATATCATTTAAGTTTCAAATCTGAGTAAAAGTGGCTGAGTTTGTAAAACAGTAGATATCAACAGGACTGAGTTCAAGTAATAGATCAAAACAGTGAGGAAATAGTGATAAAAGTCCCCGAAGGGTTCAAATAATTGGCACAAAGCCCAAATATGGCAATCAGCCCAAATCATGGCGATAACAAATAAGTTTCAGTCAAATACGCGGTAAAATGATCAATCGGGGCGGACCAAGTCACAATCCCTCAGTAGTAAAAGACCCCACGATCATCATCCAGCGCGTGTCTCACCTCAATATAGCACTACGATGTGCAATCCGGGATTTCAAACCCTCAGGATATCATTTACAATCATTACTCACCTCGAACCGGCGAAATCTCTAGCTCGCGACGCCTTTGCTCCTCAAATCGGCCTCCACGCGCATCGAATCTATCCAAAATCAGAATGAATACATCACAATATGCTAAAGGAACAAAGCCCAAGCAAAAACAATCGAGAAATATCAAAAATCCCGAAATTAGCAAAACCCGAGCCCCGGGCCCACTTCTCGAAACTCAAAAATTTTCACACCAACGGGTTCCTTTTCTCGCCACGAGTCCACACATATCAAAAACTCTCAAATCCAACCTCAAATGGCCCTTCAAATCCCAATTTTAAATCTCAAAATCCCAAGCCCTAGTTCTTCCAATTTTAGCTAAATTTCCATGAATTTCTAGGTTGATTCCACAATTAAATCATGTTTTTAGACCATAGGACTCACCTCCAATCAATCCCAGTCGAAACCCTCTTCAATTCCCGTCCAAAAGCTCTCAAGGATGCTCAACAATGGTGGAAAAATAACTTAGCTCGCGGAACAAAAATGAATTTAAAACCCTTCTGCCCAGTCATTACCGCATCTGCGGTCAAAATACCGCATCTGCGGCTTCCGCTTCTGCGGAAATCTTCCGCTCCTGCAGAAATTCCCTGAAGTCCAAGTCCGCTTCTGCGATGCCATCGCCGCATCCGCGATACCGCAGATGCGGCTCCTCCTCTGCTTCTGCGGAAACCAGCCTCCAAGCCCATTTCGCACCTGCGACCTCCTTCCCGCATCTGTGAGACCGCATCTGCGGTCCCAATTCCGCAGATGCGGAAATACCAGAACCAGCAATTTCTGAAATAACACAAGTCCAAAACTCATCCCGATACCATCCGAAATCACCCCGAGGCCCCCGGGACCTCAACCAAAAGTGCCAACCCATCCTAAAACATCACCCAAACTCGTTCCAATCATCAAAACACATCATTCAATACCGAAACCATCAAATTACATCGGATTCAAGCCTAAGTTCTTCTAAAACTTCCGAAACACACATTCGATCAAAAACCCAACCAAAACACCTTCGAATGACCTGAAATTTTGCACACACATCCCAAATCACCTAACGAAGCTACAGCAACTCTCGGAATTCCATTCCGACCCTCGGATCAAAATCTCACCTATCAACCGGAATTTGCCAAAATACTAACTTCGCCAATTCAAGCCTAATTCTACACCGAACCTCCAAACCCAATTCCGATCACGCTCCTAAGTCATAAATCACCCAACGAAGCTAACCAAATCATATAAACTCCGATCCGAGCTCATATACAAATAAGTCAACTCTTGGTCAAACATTTTAAATTCAAAGCTTTCGACTGAGACTCTTCTTCCAAATTCGTTCCGATTTTCCTGAAACCCAAAACCAACGATCTACATCAGCCATAATACATTACACGGGGCAAGTCATGCCCGAGAGAACTGGCGATCAAGTGCAAAAGCTCAAAACGACCGGTCGGGTCGTTACATCTTCCCCCACTTAAACACACGTTCGTCCTCGAACGTACCCAGAGTTGTTCTAGAAGCCAACCAATAGCTGAATAACCTTACCAAGCATATACCCGGGGGTGATCCCACGTCACCCTATCTCATATAGGTCCGATAACACATAGACACTGAAATTACGCAACCCAATCTAGCCCGCGAATCATAGAACCACATTTTCACTTCTGAACCCATCGATACGATCAAAATCTCACACCTATACTCTGAATAGACCCGAACTAGCTGTAGTAGCCCATGCCTGCAACCTCAGGTGCAATTATATAATATACCACATAACTCAAACACATGTAGTGATAACTTCCATCCACAACAACTGTTCACAACAACCAAATACCAATAGAAACCTCTTATCAGCTAAGGTCTCATTCCAACACTTTCATATACTGCCGACGATAAGTTGAACACGCCACAACCATAACCATTTCTCAGATTAACCGTTCATGAAACCACTTCTCCTTGACAATTACCATAGCAATTTCCGAGCCGAATCTCGATATTATCCTTTAAACATGCTGAAATTGAATCCGTTTGTATTCATTAATGATCCCAACAATCTCTTCTGACCAAACACGCCACCCTGGTGACAGGACACGTCAATACGGGCCTAAGCCACAATTAGCATAATACACGCACCACTAAGCAACGGTTCGAACATACTCAAGTCATGAAAAATGATTCAAATGAAAGAGCTGTACCTCAAGCTCACCAGTACCACCACAACACAAAATTGAGAACCCGTCTCACATCATAGAATAGAACACCCGAATCTAACCCGCAAGGTCATATCTCCACATAGCCTCGCTGCAATGCACGATCCTATCCAAACACTGCTCCACATGATACACCTCAAGTCACTGTGCCCGAAATTGACAACCACGCACAATTTGATTCCTAAAACCAAAGCGAATCATTATACCCTCGGTGAAACAAGTAACATATACCACGCAAACCCGATAGGACATAACCGATACTCCACCCACCGAGCAACACCCAATCACTCTTCCCGCTGGACTTCCACTAAGAACCCCAATAGAACCGCACCATATGTGCCCATAACCAACAAATCATAACGTCTCGCAACACATAAGGCAACTGCTAGATCTCCCAGTTTACCAACAGGCTCAACAACAATCGAATCCACATATCCCTCAACCATACAATTCGGAGCCAACCAAGCCGACTCAAGCTAGGACACGCATCCACATTGGCCTACCAGCGAACTCTTTATTAAGGAAATCCTGAAGTTGTCCTCACAACTCCTCAACTCTGCCGGTGCCCTACGATACGGTGCCCGGCACCAAATCAATACCGAAATCAACAACCTTGCCCGGCGACATGCCCGACCACAAGAAACGCATCCGAAAAGTCTCTCAACACCGGAACTGAATCAATGATAGCAACCTCTGCACTGACATCCATCACGAAGGCCCAATCAAGAAAGGCAATCCTTCCCAGCCATTCGCGCTGGGTCTTCGAATTATAAGCCTCTCTAGTAGAACATAATCCAACACACATCGCCACTCAACCCGTGGCACTTCCGGCATAGCCCATAGCATAATAGTCCTGAATAACCCAACACGGAGACAACCAGTCTAAACCCCAACATCACATCCGAATCTAACATACCACATTATAGCCTGAATATGAGAACTTCCGTCTCCACATCCACACAGCACATGAATCACCGTATCTGATCCCAATTTAGCCGTCCGAACACATGCCACACCTTTAATACCCAATCATTCCACGATAGATACTCTAAAATTTCCCTGTGCCACCAAGCAAACCCGAATATCACCAGTCGATCTAACAAGAAAGTGCCGCAATACTACCGAAGTACCATCAACCTAATCACATTACCCTTTTTCTGAGACATATACTCTCGTCAAATCATACCAATTGGAACTACCTTTTCCTTAGTTATCTGAGGCTACCTGCTGCCTACGAGTTTCATAAACTTTCTTTTAGGACTGAACAGAACTTAAACACATGCAAATATCGATCCTCCACAACATACTGCATATACCATTCCATCCTAGGGTAACATGAGAACTTTATCTCCCTCTTGAACACAGACATCTACGTACTCAACTAGTCAAGAGCTTTCCATTGATCCCATCTAGACGAAAAATCACCATACATCCCATGCTCCGCATGCCCATAGAAAATATACGTCTCCAACCCACGGTAAAACCCAACAAAAACTCTCCCAATTCTATTTGCACAAATTAAACTGCCAGGACTGAATCCTTCTAACTAGACCAAGCTAAGCAAGCCATCAAAACCCAAGAGCCTTGCTGCAAAAATACTTGTACGAACTCATTACCTCGAACACACACAAAGAATTAATCATATCCTTACCATGTCGATCCGGTCTACTATCAAGCTACTCCATCTATCCAAATTTCCCCCTGATTCATTTTCAACTTGATATTCTCTCTTGCTGTAGCACCACAATTCCTCAACCCAGGCTTACCACACCAGACCCAAGCATAAAACCACACTGTCCGAAACCCATAAACCGCTGAATACTCCCTTAAGTATTCCCTGAAACACCACATTCTAGAATACTTTACTCTGTAGAACTTCCTGCGAATCTAAATTCGTTACCTTTACTTTCCTAATACTGATACCTAGAATCCCACAATTATCATAGGAATACCACAAGTCTTGACCTCTTCCAATGAAAACACAGTTTCTAACCGCATATGTAACTTTAGAATACTCAATTGATGTATGCAGACTCTTGAACACATTAGAACCATTCTCGCAAGTCATTCACTCTTATTTAAACTACAATTTACCTGGCCCAACGAACAGAACCACTCGTGCCTCATCGGCACTCCGACACCGCAGAATGAAATCCTCATCCCAATACCAACCAAGCATCTTCCGGCTCTATGCACTGAGCATTCTTTACCAACAACAATTCTAGACATTCCGAAATTCTCATACCCTATGAAGCATAATATAACCTTTGACAGAAAAAAAAAATTCCTTCACTCTAGCCATAGCTAATTCACTCGCACGCCCCAAACTGGAACCAACATAGCACCTAACTGTGCAATCAACTGATCACAACAGACTCCCCCACTTGGCTCGAAGCCATAGATCAAGATACACTCAATAATCATAACACTTTTACTCTATTAATGCCACAATACCATAGTGAGATTAAACTCAAATCATTTATAAGCTTGTGAAAACACATATCATCTAATACTGTAAATTTTCTGCAATTCTCGCATTCATCCCCGCAATAGTTAAGCCCACTCTCTTAAGCGACCCAAAATTTCAAATTTCAACACGTACTTTTCAATTACACATGAGATCTTCTAACATACACATAAGGATCACACCACTTCAGAACACTCCGCAGGAGATAACCCACCTGCTCCGCCTCAATATAACACTTCTGTATACCTTCCACCGTCATACACATTACACCGTCACTTAGTCTTCTTGAGTCTGAACTCATCCCGCAACATGAAATTTACTTCACCATCAACTGGGAAACATGAACAGATCCTTCATACGCCCATCACTCGGGGCTATACCTCAAATCAAGATGGAATTCCAGCACCTAATAGTTCCTCTATCCTTCATCAGGCCTTTCTCGTCACTCCCACGTCACATAGATACATCTCGCAGTACTAACATACTCATCACATAGCCACGATCGTCACTTCCACTAACGGGGACACTACCGAACATAAAAGTTCAAAATACTTGCTCACACAACCAGCACCTCGGTGCTCAAGCCATAGGCAAAGATCCGGCCTCAAGTCCTCCAGACTGGCCCAATTTCAACTCACAGAGATCACATCTCGCCCCTCGATCGGGGAATCATAAGCCATCAAGGAACATCTGATACTAAGCGCTCATGCGCGCACACGAACGCGTGGAAGGAATTTCAAGAGTTACTTTTCAAGCTCAATCAAGGACGCACGATAAGAATTCAAGAATGTGAAGTTTTCCTAAAGGTTCTGCAGCCTCTCGAGGATAAATACAGACGTCTCCGTACCGATCCGCGAGACTCTACTAAACCTGCTCATGACTCGTGAGACCTAGTAACCTAGGCTCTGATACCAACTTGTCACGATCCAATTCCCGAACTCGGTCATGATGGCGCCTCTCGTGAAGACAAGGCCAGCAAGAACAAACAAAACACCTCCTTTGAACAATTAATTAACATAAGCAAATCTAAAACATGTTTAAGATAGCCATAATTGCGGAAACAGCGATAATAACAAGGAAAACCATCCCGACACAGCCCAAACCGGGGTGTCACAAGTCACGAGCATCTATCAGAGTATAAATACAACTACAAGGCCTAAAATATACAAAAGAGAACTGATAAACATAAGGAAGAAATGCGGTGCTGCGACCGCTAGCAGTCACCTCGCTAAACTCCGATAAACTTAGCCTCCGATCAACTCAAACCTGCTACCGGGTGAACAAATACCTGCATGTGCACACGAGGTGCAGGGAGTAAAGTGAGTACTCCAACTTAGTGAGTAATAAAGGTAAATAACAACTGAGCAGTAAGAAATCACGTAAAGCAAACCAACATGCTGTATAGAAGCAGTGTAAAACCCTTTGAGAAAAGCAGTGAAGCTGTGAAATCTTTAGAAATATCTTAGCTCAGTTTAAACTCTTTTGAAGATGATTTTTTGAATAGTTACGCAATGAATGCGAAATAGTTAGTGTTGATAAGCACCAAAAATCCGCCCCTCGAGCACAAATACCACGGTATAACAGGTAAAATGACAAGTAAATATGAAAGATGAACACGTAAAAGTTCGCCCCTCGGGCAATATCTCAGAACAGTACCAGCCCCTCGGGCTACCTCACAATCACTCGTATCAGCCCCTTGGGCTCACTCTGAGAATAGTATCAGCCCCTCGGGCTACCTCACAGTCACTCGTATCACCCCCTCGGGCTCACTCTCAGAATAGTATCAGCCCCTCGGGCTACCTCACAGTCACTCGTATCAGCCCCTCGGGCTCACTCTCAGAACAATGGGTACCCGCGCTCACTGTGGGTGTACAGACTCCGGAGGGGCCCCTTACGGCCCAAGCGCTATATCAAGCCACCTCGTGGCATCATCACTCGGCACTCGGCCTCACATCACTCAAGCCACCTCGTGATATATAAATGTATCTCAGGCCCTCGGCCTCATATCACTCAGCATATCCTCACATATGGCCCTCGACCTCACTCAGTCCGAAAATCATCACAAGCCCCTGGCATTAGTAAAATAGTAGTTCTCATCCCAAAACATCATTTGGAAATATCATTTAAGTTTCAAATCTGAGTAAAAGTGGCTGAGTTTGTAAAACAGTAGATATCAACAGGACTGAGTTCAAGTAATAGATCAAAATAGTGATAAAAATCCCCGAAGGGTTCAAATAATTGGCACGAAGCCCAAATATGGCAATCAGCCCAAATCATGGCGATAACAAATAAGTTTCAGTCAAATATGCAGTAAAATCATCAATCGGGACGGACCAAGTCACAATCCCTAGTAGTAAAAGACCCCACGCTCATCACCCAGCGCGTGTCTCACCTCAATATAGCACTACGATGTGCAATCCGGGGTTTCAAACCCTCAGGATATCATTTACAATTATTACTCACCTCGAACCTGCGAAATCTCTAGCTTGCGACACCTTTGCTCCTCAAATCGGCCTCCACGCGCGTCGAATCTATCCAAAATCAGAACGAATACATCACAATATGCTAAGGGAACAAAGCCCAAGCGAAAACAATCGAGAAATATCAAAAATCCCGAAATTAGCAAAACCCGAGCCCCGGGCCCACTTCTCGAAACTCAGAAATTTTCACATTGACGGATTCCTTATCTCTCCATGAGTCCATACATATCAAAATCACAAGAATCAGAGTTCAATTGACCCCTCAAATCCCTATTCATAACTCTCTTAAGTTCAAACCCTAACCTCCATTTTAAATCCTTGATTTCTTAGTTTTTCAGTCTTAATTCATGTAATAACACCTTAGGGTTGTGTTTTTGGTTCAAAAATCCTTACCTCAACGAAGTCCCTTGATTTCCCTCTTCAGAATCGCCCAAAAAGCTCCAAGGTCGAAGGCAAAAATGGTGAAATAACCCAAAGTTGCGAAAGGAAATATCAAATAAGGTCTGCCTAGACCTTTCCGCATTTGCGGTCCCAAAATCCACTTCTACGGTACCGCTTCTGCGGTTCATCCATCCGCTTCTGCGGAAATTCACTAAAGGCTCCAAACCGCTTCTGCGATTTCCTAACCGCATCTACGGCTCCGCAGGTGCGGCCACCTACCGCATCTGCGAAATTCCTTGAGTCCAGCCTGACCGCATCTGCGGTCCTATAGCCGCATCTGCGGCTCCGCAGGTGCGGTTCCCTACCCGCATCTGCGGTCCCAGCATTTCCCTTGCCTTCCGCTTCTGCGACTTCCACCCTGCACCTGCGGACCCCAAGCTGCAGGTGCGAAAATACCAGCAACAGCAAAACCTGAAATTGCCCAAGTCCAATTTTTTTCCCGTTAGCCATCCGAAATCACCCCGACGCCCCCGGGACCTCAACCAACAGCACCAACACCTCCTAAAACCTCATTCAAACTTGTTCCAATCATCAAAACACTTCAAACAACACCAAAACCACCAAATTACATCGAATATAGGCCTAAGTTCTTTCAAAACTTCCGAAACACGCATTCGATCAAAAACCCAACCAAATAACCTCCGAATAACCTGAAATTTTGCACACACATCCCAAATCACATAACGAAGCTACAGCAACTCTCGTAATTCCATTCCGACCCTCGGATCAAAATCTCACCTATCAACCGGAAATCGCCAAAATACTAACTTCGCCAATTCAAGCCTAATTCTACACCGGACCTCCAAAACTAATTCCGATCATGCTCCTAAGTCATAAATCACCCAACAAAGCTAACCAAATCATAAAAACTCCAATCCGAGCTCATATACAAATAAGTCAACTCTTGGTCAAACCTTTCAAATTCAAAACTTTCAACTGAGACTCTTCTTTCAAATTCATTCCGATTTTCCTGAAAACCAAAACCAACGATCTACATCAGTCATAATACATCATACGGGGCAAGTCATGCTCGGGAACTGGCAGTCGAAGTGCAAAAGCTCAAAACGACCGGTCGGGTCGTCACACACAGCCACATGGATCGCGTCCATCCATGTCACATCCACTCGGGTCACAGCCATCAGTATCACAGCCACTTGGGTCGCATCCAGCTATGTCGCAGCTATAGGGATCGCAACCATCTTCATCATCTACTCCATCTAGTTCAGGACTTCGCCTGCGAGGCAGTAGCTCTGACCCCCCTACACCGTCTACACATGCCTCCGATACACATGCTTCGGACGATGATGACGAGGAAGTGCATTACGATCAATATGGCAGGATCATCATAGTCCCTGAGGGTGATGGGTAAAAGTTATTTGTTATTTTTGCGTCTATTATTTTGTAACGTTTTTACAAGATATTAATGTGTTTTTATTGTTAAATTGCAGGTTCAAGTCGAGTAATAAGACTACGAGGATAATCACCAATGCCATTAGAAAGCTTTATGATGGCCCTTATGCGACTTGGACTGATTTCCCATTCTCGCTGAAGGAGCAAATTTTCAATCAATTTAAGGTATAAATGTTCTTTTAAGCAATTTAATAATTTATATTTATGATTTTTCCATCTAATATTTAACTTTTGAAATACAGAGCAAGTGTGTATGGGAAGACCGCTATAGCGCGGAAGTGGCTGCAAATTTTCATCATAAAGCTCGTAAGAGATTGGTGGATGCTTTCTCCGATGCTAGAAAGATGAACAAGAGGCTTAGCTGGTTACTTCAGAAAATATGGGATGATTTGCAAAGGCAATGGCTTACCGAAGAGTTCTTAGAGAATAGTGACAAAGGAAAGAAAGCTCGTGCATCCGAGAAGGGAGGCTCCTTGCACACTGGAGGTGCGATCAGCCTAGGAACAATAAAAAGAAGATTGGTACGTAATTGCTTAAATTATTTTACTTTTCTAAGTATATCTATTCTGTTTATTAACTAAATTAATTTTGTTTTCAGGAAAAGAAGTTGGGGCGTCGGATGAGCCATGATGAGCTATTCAAGGAGACGCATATTGTAAAGAAGGAAAAAAAAAAGACGGATCAAGAAAGGTGGGTCGAGGACCGGGCCTCGACTGCATATGTAACCTTTCAATTTTCTTTAAGTATTACAATTTACTTTTATAAGAATTTTGAAATAATGATTTAATTTAAAATAATATAGGGTCGCTACCAAAGTAACATGGAGGAATTCATTCGTAGTCATCCAACTAGTGAATCGAGCGAGCCAAACCAACCTTCGGACGAGGATGCTGAAAGAATATGGTTGGAGTCTGTTGGCGGTCAATAATGGGGGAAGGTATACGGGCTTCCTACTAAAAGATTTTATCACTATAAGTGTGGAATGCAAGGAATAGGGACTACCTCGCAAGGCGAGCAACTTAATGGGGAGAGCCTCTCCGCTATGTGGGAGAAAGTGATAAAGCTCACATCCGAGCTAGAAGCAGCCAAGGAAAGAGAAAGGGTTAGAGATGCTCAATTCCTTGGCATGCAAGCTCAGATCAGAACTCTCCTATCTAGTGGAGCTTTTCCGTTGCCCCGATCTCGTGAGTCATCGCTAGATGGTCGACCTCCACGTGATCGTTCCTCCCGTCATGCTCATGATCATTCCTCCCGTCCTCCCCGTGATCGTTCTTCCCGTCCTCCGCAAGACCGTTCTCTATACCGTCTTGTAGATGAAAGTTCATCAGACAGTGATAATGATGTTGTACAAAACACCCCTTGACTTTTATATACTTTGAACTAGACAAATAGAACTAGTTTTGAACTTGTTGTAATTAGTTTTAACTTGGTTTTGGATTGTTATGTTCAATTGAACTTTAATTTGTTAGTTTTAAAGTATTTATTGAATGTTTGGTTGTTGTTGTGTTGTTGTTGTTATTGTTGATATTGTGTTGTTGTTGCTGTTATTGTGTTGTTGTTGTGTTGTTGTTGGGGGTATTGGTATGCTGGAAGGTGGTGTAGCTACCAAAACATGCATTTTATGCCAAAATTAAACCCAGAAAAACCGATCAAAGTTGGTCAGTTTTTAATTAAAAAAAATTAATTGCATATTACCGATTTCAAAGTTGGTCGGTATTTAATTAAAAAAATTAATTGAACATTACCGACCAAAGTTGGTCGGTTAATGAACAATGAATTTCCAGAATTCAACATTACCGACCAACTTTGGTCGGAATGTTGCCTGCATTGTTAAGGTTACCGACCAACGTTGGTCGTTAATGATTAATTTTAATTATTTTAAAAAATATATATATTCAGTTACCGACAAAAGTTGGTCGGTTTTTATTATTTTTAATAATTAATAAAAAATATAAATTAAATACACCGACCAACTTTGGTCGGTAAGATTAAATTAATAAATATGTTTCCGACCAAAGTTGGTCAGTAAATCATTTAAATTGTCAGATGGTCGTTTTAATCTACTGACCAACGTTGGTGGGTAATTTCTAACCAACGTTGGTCGGTAATCTATTCCGACCATCAAAATACCGTCCAAGCGTATATGGCAGCGTTTTGGTCGGTAATTAGCCATAACCGACCAAAGTTGATCGATTTTTCTGATCGATATTTAGCGAATTTCTAGTAGTGCAAGTGCAATTTTTTATTCTTTATTTTAACATAGTCTTATCATCATCTAGTCAAGATTTTCGCAGAGATGACATTTCACCATTATTCCATTTATTTTCATTGTTACTCGTTGTTGTCACCGCCCACTGTTATCAACTTACCACTATACTACCGTCACCGCTAACGCAACCCATTATTATCAACTAGCACCATTTACCATCCGAAGCCACAACCACCACCACCACTTATCACCAAGTTGAGTGTCATTGTATCTAGCCACCATCGTCACCAACCAATATAGTTACCCCCACAGTCACACAATCACCACCATCAGCCACCAATACCCAACTACCGTAATCAGCCGCCGCTATCAGCTACCACTATCAACCACCACTGTTAACCAACTGTCAGCCACGTCACAACTAGCTAATATAGTCAAATCTCTCTATAACAGTCTTATTTGTTCCGATAATTTTAATGTTATAATGAATTGTTGTTATAGAGGACATATATTATAACATAGCATAAAAAACGATTTCCAATAAAACTTAGCTTTTATAATAAATTATTGTTATAAAGATGCTGTTATAGAAAGATTTCCTCGTATCAACAATTACCACTTTTTTCCAAAAAGAAAAAAAAGAATAAAAAACAATTACGACCATAAGCCAACACCACTACCATTCGACACCCACAACCGCCAACTTTAGCCATAAGCCTACACGGCTACACCCCCTTGAGGAAATGATATCCTATACTCGTGCAACGATCCTACAAATATCTCGTTGCGTTATTTACAGATTTTAATATATTCTTAAAAGACGACAAAACGAAATCTCGATCCGCCTAAGAGAAAGCCACAGCCACAGCAGGGAAGAGGCATACAAATCCAATAGTCCAGATAGAGATAGCATTGGCAGGAAGGAACAGTCCCATGGCGACAATGACAGCACAAGCTGCAGCAATGGCCCCTATTTTCCCCACAATGATAGACGCAGCTGGAGCCACCTGTTTCTTGCTCCTTCTAAACCACATACCAACGAAAATACCAATAAATCCCAGGGCATTAGCTGCCACCACAAAGTGCAGCACTCGAACAGAATTCGTAAGATAGGTTGGACGTTGAAGCTGCTGCATAAGCCAAGAGAGAAACGGCTGCCTGACCTGTGATTCCGAGTGTTATCTCCATCAATCTTGTTGTGAATTCTTTCGATGAATAAGCAATCACAATCTTTACTGCTGGAAAATTAGTACAGTTGGACGCGAAATCCGTGTCAATGTCTTCACCTATCAAGAAGCGTATCTCTTCAACTACGGTAGCAACAGGTTGTTGTAGAAACGCTCTCTGCAGACATGTCTTGTGCCTCCTCGGTTACTTCCCCGTTCTCCTGATCACTGGGAGAAACATTGACATGTCTGTTGCGATCTACCAGCTCCAGCTCCTCATAATTGGGCACATAAATGCGTGGAGTTAGCCGCAGGTGCGAGCTCGCACAAGTGGGCCAATGATCGCAGAAGCGGCCTGGAGTGTGCTGGCCAGTGGTCACAGAAGCGGAGTATTTACCACACCTTCGAACTCGCAGGTGCGAGCTAGCTAGGCCAAGAAGGCTTGGGGTCGCGGGAACGGAAGCTTCTTCGCAGATGCGAGTGTGCAGATGTGGACCATTCCACAGAAGCGGATATTCAGGTGCGCATGATTCTCCGTAGAAGCGGACTTGGCCAGGCTTGGTGAGGACTGCACCTGCGATAGATTTTCTGCAGGTGCGGCGTCGCAGGTGCGACCCAAGGCCCGCAGAAGCGCAAATTGCTAGGCAGTGAGGCCTTTTAATCTGAGACTTAGGCCATTTTTCCTCACATTTCCTTTGGTCTTGGGAGATTTTGAGAGCACATTTGAGGGGAATTCTCATCAATATCCTAAGGTAAGTAACTCACACCTATTTTCAAGTTAATTACGCGAATTTTAGGTAGATTAAATATGGACAGATTGTGGAATTTGTGAAGAACCTGGGGTTTTGGTAAATTTGGGATTTGACCACGAATTTGGTGATGGAAATGAGAACAAATTATATATTTGAGTTCGGGAGTTCATGGTAACACATACATTAAAAAATTTTCGGAATCCGGGCACGTGGATCTGTGGGTGAATTTTAGGAATCTTTCAATTTGGGTGGGGTAATTACTCTAATAGCTAAATTATGAATTTTTGAGTATATATTGATTAAATTATATAATATTTGACTAGTTCGGATTGTTCAGTATCAACTTGGGGCATTTAGAGCAAATTTGTGGACCGGAAGTGAGCTTGGGAACGAGTTAAGTCTCTTGCCTAACATTGTAAGAGGGAACTCATCCCCTTAGGCATATCTTTGTTGTGTGTTACTTGTGTGGGGAGCTACGCACGCACAAGGTGACGAGAGTCCGTGCGTAGCTATATTCCATGATATGTCCGGTAGACTTAGATTCACATCATGCTTTTAATTATACTGTTGTATTTATCATGCGTATTACTTATCTTGATTAATAGAGCTCAGACTAGGGATTTAAATTTGTAATTATCGACATAGCCTTCTTATTTCAGAAAAACTTTGGGAAATACTTAATAAAACTAGGTAAGAACCCCGTATGTACTTCTCGTCTCTCAGGTACTTCCGCGTAGCAGATAAATTCTCTACTCTTATAGGATTGGGTCGTTCGCCTCGGCAGTATGATAACACCACTCTTATGGGATCGGGTCTTTCGCCTCGGCAGTATGATAACACTATTCTTATGTGATCGGGCTGTTCGCCTCGACAGTATGATGGTAACACTATTCTTATGGGATTGGGTCGCTCGCCTCGACAGTACTGAGTACCACTATTCTTATGGGATTGAACCATTCGCCTCGGCAACTTTGTGCTTAATAATCAAAATGGGTTTCAGTTTGGATATAATTGAGTTAGTGCATTCACGGCCAGTTACTTCTCTACTCTTATAGGATTGGGTCGTTCGCCTCGGCAGTATGATAACACCACTCTTATGGGATCGGGTCTTTCGCCTCGGCAGTATGATAACACTATTCTTATGTGATCGGGCTGTTCGCCTCGACAGTATGATGGTAACACTATTCTTATGGGATTGGGTCGCTCGCCTCGACAGTACTGAGTACCACTATTCTTATGGGATTGAACCATTCGCCTCGGCAACTTTGTGCTTAATAATCAAAATGGGTTTCAGTTTGGATATAATTGAGTTAGTGCATTCACGGCCAGTTATAAGATGTTGGTGATGTGATACAGACTCCTATTGTATTTATTGTAGTTGCTTTTATTGTTTCATTGATACTTGTTGTATGCTCGTCATGTCTATTTTATGCACTTATATTATTATTATTGACCTCTTGTAAGTGTCAAGTCGACCCCTCGTCACTACTTCTTTAATGTTAGACTAGATACTAGGTACGCGTTATTTTCCGTACTCACGCTACACTTCTGCACTGATGTGAAGGTATTGAGACAAGTTCCACCAGTGGTCACACGGGCGCGTAGCTGATCATCAACGGAGACTTAGTGGTGAGTTGCTTGTCTTGCTACGATCCGCAGCACCGGAGTCTCCTTCTACCTTATTTACTATGCATGTCTACTACTTTCGGAAAGTAGTTTTAGTAGTTTTGTATATTCTCTAGATCGCTCATGTACTTATGACGCTGGATTTTAGGGATTTGTAGCACTTATGTACTGTTGTACTTGTCATCATCACAGAGTATGTACTTATTATGTTGGTATTTTATTTAAAAAGACTTGTCACAACTGTATGAAATCTAGTTTAAAGTGTTCTCCAAAAAGGAAAACTTTCGTATTAAGATTGTTAAAAAGGGTAAATAAATTGTAGTTACACTTATGGACTTGCCTAACGGCGACGTTAGATGCAGTCTCGACCTATTACAGATTTGGATCGTGACAATACACTTCTTGAACAATTAACTTTGTAGCAGCCTCAGGACTAGTACTTGTCTTCTATTTAAAAATTCTCCCGTTTCTTTCTTGCCATATATAATAGACACAGCTTGCTAAGGTCATTAATTCTATAAATCTCAGCACTAGCATTCTTCTCTTTAGCTCATTTCTTGTTACCCATATCAGCTCATTTCTGTCATGGCATAATTGCTCTACTAATTCCTTGCCACTGCAGCAGCTTACCCCAGATAATAGTAGAGAAAGCATATATTCAATGAACACAGGTGATCAATGTCTTCATTCACAGAAGAATATAGAGGGCATGTTAGATCATCAATACAACTCCCTAAATAGGAATTAGCGACAGACAAATTCTGTAGCTAAACACCACAATTCGTCACTAATCTTATTAACAACGGATTAGCGAAAAATTATCAAAAAATTATGTTAACTACCAGAGATTTAACAATAAACTAGCGACGAAGTTTGTAGCTAATTCTAGTTATTTTAATAGTAAGTAAAATGAAATTCCATTTTGATGTTCCTTTATTGTTGCAGACCAGCTTATCATTCAATCTTTGGAAAGTCATACCTCAATTCTCCATACAGATTTTTAAATAGAGAACATGATAAAATCAATCAGACATGTAGCATCTGTCAACTTCACAACATGATAATCCTTAATTACCCTAAATTTCCATGCAAAAAAGAAGAAACATCTGCAAATTAGACTTCAGAATTCTTCATGTTATATTCTGAATTATTTTGGAGTAAGATTAAAGTTTGAAAGGGCCTGGACAATGAAGTAATGGGTAGTATTGTTGATCTTCCATCAACATGTGCTTTACCTTAGTATTGTTGGTCTTCCATCAACTTGTGCTTTACCTTAGAATCAAAGGGTAAAGAGAGAAAAGTTCTTTTTTGGGATTGTTACATAAATAGCCGGGTAGATTTATTATTTACTTTTTCTAGTCGTTGTACATAGGTAATATATTGATTATACACAGTTATACTTATATTATACATGAAATATACATATATTGTATATCCTCCGGCTATTTTTAGTTTAAGAAATTAGATGAACGGCTATTTGAGTCAGTTTCACCGTCTTTTTTTTTTTTTTTTGTAGTGCAAGAACACATTGACATATGCAATTGTGATGGGCCTAACACAAACAAAATTACTTTGTAGAAAAATTGGCATTCTATAACAACACATAACAGAAATTGGTAATTTTTTAGCCTTATATTATATTTGGCAAAGATAGCCCCAAACAATTGGCATTATATAGCCAAATCTTAAAAAAACTACTCTCTTTTATATTCTCCCTAAAAAAAACTACACGCTTATTTTGGCTTCCCTCCCTCTTTCTCTCCTTGTATTTCTTCTTCTATCTCTTCTCTTTTGCTCTCTTAGTTTAGCAAAAATTCTTGCAAATTTTGCAAACCAGTGGGATGAAAAGGTAAGGTTCATCTCACATCAGAGAAAATCAGAAGCAAAAATTAAGAGATAAAAAATATATTTCAACTTTATTTTTCTTCTCTCTTCTTTTTTTGGTTGGATTGAATGAGTGGGTATGATTGGAATTGGTTGAAAATACCTAAAAGAGGCTATATACAAAATTTGAGCAAGATTAGCAAAAACTAAGAGAGAGAAAATATATTTCAACTTTGTTTTCTTCTCTCTTCCTTTTATTTGGTTGGATTGAATGAATGGGTGTGATTGAAATTAGTTTAAAATACCTAAACAAGGCTATATACAAAATTTGAGCAAGATTAGAAGTGATTTAGACTGGTTTCAGGTAAAAAAATCAGACCTAAAAATCCAACTGCGACATGTGTATATCACATTGTATATCATGTATATCATTGTATATCACACACAAGTTTTTAAGGACGTCTGCGTATTTCACTTTGTATATCATGTATACAACACAATTATTTTATGGACGCGCGTGTATATCACATTATATATCATATATATAACACAAATTTTCATGGATATACACAGATACACATAATATACATGAGATATCACTGATGCAGATAGAGATATACACGGGTTAAAATCGGGGATACGCATGTGGAGTCGTTTTGAACTTAGTTTCCAATCTGAAATGTGATATACAAAGAAGAAAAATAAAATTTTAATAAATTCTTTTGATATACACATTCTTATTATTATGTTATACATTGTGATATACAAATAATATAATTATTAATTATTGATCAAAAAAGGAAAATAAATTTTTGATATAGCATGTCTAAGCAAGTTCTAAAATATAAAAATAATAAATATAATTGTGGGAGTAAATAATATTTTGGTATACAAAGAAAATTAATTTTGATATACACAAAGAAGAAATATAAATTTATAATATCTATTTTGGTATACACATGTCCGATGTGCTATACACTGTGATATACAAATAATAAAATATTTTTATTGTGATATACATTGATATAAAGGTAGTAAATTCCCTCTTGTTATGTGTATCCTTTTACTACCAACCGAGCCTTAAACCTTTCAATACTTCCATCAGATTTATGTTTCACCTTATACACCCACCTACAACCTATGGCTTTCTTCCCTGCTGGTAGTGGAACTAGGCCCCATGTGTTATTAGCATGTAATGCCTCAAACTCTGGTGTCATAGCCATCTGCCAAGCAGGATTAATAGCTGATTCTTCATATGAAGAAGGTTCATTATCTTGACAGACACTTTGCATCAAAGACTGACTATCATAGATTAGAACCTCAGGGGAGACATAATGATGGTTTGACAAAAGTGCATTTAAAGATGGTATACAACTGTTTGAGTGCAATTTAGGTACATTATGAATATAATCATTCAAGTATGCAGGTGTTTTGATTTCTCTTTGGGTTCTCCTAAGACAAGGATTATTCTGGTTACTTGTTTGAGGAGGATAGTTGCCTAAAACTGGTACATTAAGGTTTGATGCTGGAGATGACTCTAGAAAAGGAAGACTATCAATAATGTGANTCTCTCTCTCTCTCTCTCTCTCTCTCTCTCTCTCTCTCTCTCTCTCTCTCTCTCTCTCTCTCTCTCTCTCTCTCTCTCTCTCTCTCTCTCTCTCTCTCTCTCTCTCTCTCTCTCTCTCTCTCTCTCTCTCTCTCTCTCTCTCTCTCTCTCTCTCTCTCTCTCTCTCTCTCTCTCTCTCTCTCTCTCTCTCTCTCTCTCTCTCTCTCTCTCTCTCTCTCTCTCTCTCTCTCTCTCTCTCTCTCTCTCTCTCTCTCTCTCTCTCTCTCTCTCTCTCTCTCTCTCTCTCTCTCTCTCTCTCTCTCTCTCTCTCTCTCTCTCTCTCTCTCTCTCTCTCTCTCCCTCCCCCCCTCTCTCTCTCTCTCTCCCTCTCTCTACGTCTCTCTCTATCTCTCAATCCCTAATTTCAGTAATGTAGAGCAAAGGAAAAGAGAGCACCAATTCCACCATTGACAACCATTAAAAATCTTTGAAGCTTTGAATTCAAATTTGGTTTTCAAAAAGCATTATTTGTTTGAATTGGGTGTTGTTGCAAACAATTGGGAATTCTCTCTACCTCTCTCTATCTCTCAATCCCTAATTCCAGTAATGTAAAACAAAGGAAAAGAGAGCAGCAATCCCACCATTGACAGCCATTAAAAATCTTTGAAGCTTTGAATTCGAATTTGAGTTTTCAAAAAACATTATTTGTTTGGATTGGGTATTTTTGCAAACAATTGGGAATATGGTTTGGAGTTTATATCTCAATTTTGAGGGTGTTTTGGTGAAGATTAGACTTGATTTTGGCTGAATTTCAGATTCAAACTCGAAGAAGAAGAAGAAGAAGAAGAAGAAGAAGAAGACATGACAGATATTATACTCACGAAATTGTAGTAAAATTGTATTCTATTGTTTATATATATTTTTTTTATTTAAATATTGTATAAAAGTTGAACAATATTGTATAAAAATTGTATTTAAGTTGTATGATATTGTAGTTGTATATAAGTGGGTATAAACAATGTATGAAAATTGTAGATAAGTTGTAGATGAGTTGTATAATATATAATTAGTTGTATATATATATGGATTGTATATATCTTGTTGTGTTTAGGTCGGGTAAATACTAAAATATGCACATTTTTCGTAATAAGGTTTCAAATAGTGTATAAGTATTGAAAAATTCTTTTTTTTTAAATACCATTAATTTTGGGGATGTTCGACTAAGACCAGCCCCTCACGGTATCATTCCAATCACCCATAATTAAGGAATTAAAAGCAGAAACGTCTTAGAAATATCTTAGACGTGGTGAAACGTTAAAATGTGCAATACATATGTAACCAATATTCCCTTCGTTAACTTCTAATCTTAATAAAAATATAATAATAACTTTTTTTAGTTAGGAGTATGCGAAAAAGTTGTGATCAAAGAAAGTGTTGTTTGATTGATCTTCCAAATATATATAAAAATATATGTGTGTGTGATTTGAATTTAGAAATTTTTTTTTACATTAGTGAATTTTAACCTTTGATTAGAGGTGGCCCTTCGGACAATTCGAATTAGATATGAAAATTTCGGTTTGGATTTTCGGTTTTCGGATAGAAGAAATGACAATCCACATCCAACCCAAATAAACTCGGATTGGATCGTATTTTTTAAGTTTGGATTCGGATTAATCGGTTTGGATATTTTGAGTTTTCGGTCTTGAGCTTATAAGTTGAGATGTTACGTCTTTCTACGATAATGAACATCCAAATGAAGTACCCATGTTAAATTGCTTAAAAAGTTCCTTATTTCACCGCAATCATCCAAATAAAGTATTCAAGTAATGAAAAGGAAATACAACAAAGACATTAATAAGGCCGATAAGTAGTAGCAATAGTAAAATCATGTCCAAATAGAAAGTATTCTGATAGTAACTTAGTAATTAGTATTGAATATTTGAAATTATGTTCAATGGTTAGGATATTGGACTTGTTACTATTGGCATATGAATAATGGACTAAATATAAATATAAAAAAGTTGAATTTTTGGATATCCAAAAATCCAAAAATCTGAAGTGCCTAATCCAATATCCAATCCAAAATCCAAAAATTTTAAAAATTAAATCTGAAATTCAATCCATAATCCGAAAATCCAAACCAAAAATTCAAACAATTCGGATTTCAGTATCGATTTCGGATTTTCCCAAACTATGCCTGTATCGGTCAGAAATCTGACCAATCGACCGTCGTGGTATCGACCCTGTCTCAAGTACGCTCCCCAAAGCAACGACCAGCGAACCTGACCTCACCCAATCCGCATCAAATACGAAGCAAGCGTTGAGGTCGCCCCCTCTACCTGGTCGACCAAAAGAAGGCCCAATGGGCGTGAGGCCCCAACTATAAATAGGGAAGAAAAGAGTTATTTGGGGGGGGGGGGGGCCTCTCCAGATATTTTGAGGGATTCTCTCTCTCTCTCTCTCTCTCTCCTTCTCAAGAAAGGAAAAGAATATCCCTCCTCCAAAGAAGAAGAAGCCCCGGGAGAGGAGAGATAAGCGGATTCCCTGAACCTCTCCCAAAAAAGGCAGGATCGATCTGGAGGATAGAAAATGGATTACTATTCCCTGAACCTTTCTAAGGAGAGGCAGGGCCAATTTTCATGATCAATAAAGTCTCTCGAATGTCATCTCTATTACGTCTGCTATCCTATTGCTTCAGTTCTTAGTTCGGTATTAATTATGGTTGGCTATGATTTACCCCTTTTTATACATTTGATTGATTTTCTTAAATATTGTTCGGCGCAACATTTTAAGTCAAACAATTTGGCGCTGTCTGTGGGGATTTCCTAGCGAGAACTCTAAGTTCTTCCCGAATCAAAGGAAAAGCATCAAGAGGATAGCTCGATTCAAACCAGAATCGACGGAAACGCGCCAAACAAAGAAGATAGAGAAGTCGTCCCTCGTGTAACTCCCACTCATCTTCCCCGCCGCGTCAGGCTGGAAACCGGCGCAAAAGCGCCGCAAACGAGAAATCGAAAATGAACCTGGAACAATTTGAATGTCATGATCAAGCAGATGAGCATAACGCGAACACAACATGTGATGCAGGCTAAGTGCCTTCGCCATCAACAGTGCAGTTCGACCTCGCTCGAACTGGAACTCAGGCTAAGTGCCTTTGCCATCGACAGTGCAGTTCGACCTCGCTCGAACTGGGACTCAGGCTAAACATCTTCGCCATCGACAGTACAGTTCGACCTCACTCGAGCTGGGACTCAGGCTAAACGCCTTCGCCATCAAAACAGTACAGTTCGACCTCGCCCGAGCTGGGACTCAGGCTAAACGCCTTCACCATCAAAACAGTGCAGTTCGACCTCGCTCGAATTGGGACTCAGCCTAAGTGACTTCGCCATCAACAGTGCAGTTCGACCTTGCTCGAACTGGAACTCAGGCTAAGCTCCTTCGCCATCAACAGTGCAGTTCGACCTCGCTCGAACTGGGACTCAGGCTAAATGCCTTCGCCATCAAAACAGTGCAGTTCGACCTCGCTCGAACTGGGACTCAGGCTAAGTGCCTTCGCCATCAACAGTGTAGTTCGACCTCGCTCGAACTGGGATTCAGGCTAAATGCCTTCGCCATTGACAGTACAGTTCGACCTTGCTCGAACCGGGACTCAGGCTGTGCCTTCGCCATCGAAATAGTACCGTTCGACCTCGCTCGAACTGGGACTCAGGCTAAATGCCTTCGCCATCGACAGTACAGTTCGACCTCGCTCAAACCGGCTCAGGCTAAGTGCTTTCGCCATCGACAGTACAGTTCGACCTTGCTCGAACTGGGACTCAGGCTAAATGCCTTCGCCATCAACAGTGCAGTTCGACCTCGCTCGAACTGGAACTTAGGCTAAGTGCCTTTGCCATCGACAGTACAGTTCGACCTCGCTCGAATTGGGACTTAGGCTAAGCGCCTTCGCCACCAAAACAGTATAGTTCGACCTCGCTCGAACCAGGACTCTGGCTAAGTCCCTTCGCCATCGAAATAGTACCATTCGACCTCGCTCGAACTAAGACTCAGGCTAAGTGCCTTCTCCATCGAAACAATGTAGATCGACCCCGCACGAACTAGGACTCGAAGATCTCCATCAAGAAAAGAAGTCAGGCTTTAAGAAGCCAACGGCATCATCTCCAGTTCCGAGGTGGTACCCGACCTCGAGGATCTCCATCAAAAAGGAAGCCAGGATTTAAGAAGCCAACGGCATCATCTCCGATCCCGAGATGGTACCCCATCTCAAGGACCTCCTTCAAGAAAAGAAGTTAGACTCCAGGAAGCATTTAGCACCATTGCAGGATTCGAGATGGTACCCTGTCTCGAAGGCTCCTCTCAAGAAGAAAAATAAGCACTTCGAGCTCCGTCCATAAAGGTTCGACCTCAGGATATCGCCTAAAGTCCGGTGACCCCTCATCTGGGACCTATCTACAACACCTCAAAGGTTATCTACATCAAGTTCAAAGCAAGTTTCCATGTGCCTAAAGCTGACCCTCACACGGAGACCGCTCTCGAGAATTTCCAGGCTCGAGGTACTATGTTCGTATGAAACAAGGGTCCCGACGGCCCGAGTCTATCGGACCAATTCAAGCTTGATCCGAGGAACAACGGAGGGCTCCGAGAGGTGCCGCTTTTATCAACCAAAGACCAGAAAGAATACTCGCATCCGGGTTAGATATGGACAATAGTCAGCAAAGGCATACATTCAGAAGTCTCCACAAATGTAAAAAGAATATGGCAAGCATTAGAGACGAAAGTCGAGAAAATATCTTTATATTCATAAACGTTTGGTTACAACGGCCCACGAGGGGTCCTTACGTATGATTACAAAAGCCCATAAGGGGTCCTTACACAGAAACAAAGAAGCGAAGGGGTGCACACCCGTAGTAAAAGCCTAAGGGCCTTTCCTACACTCCGGAGAGCATCCTCGGCGGCAGCATACTCAGACATCACTTCCTCAACGGTCTCATCCCGGTCCCCTAAAGTAGCACTTCAAAGGAGAGGAGGAAGAAAAGGAAAGTGGGAGGAGCAGAAAGGGATGAAAAAATGCCTTAGCCCGGTGAAAGGCTCGGTGGGCGTCGACCTCACTTGCACGGCTACTTTGAGTCCACTTCTTGGGACGTAATGCCGTGCGAGCTACCGGCCAGAGGTACCACTTCGTCCCAGGAAAAGCAAAAGAGGCGAAGTGCCACACCAGGCCGGGGAAGGAGGGTGAGCAACGGTGTGTAGTTCGAACGCCCTCGTGAGCAACGGTGTAGAGTCCAAACATCCATCTAGACCGGAAGAAGTCGGTCGCCCCTGTATCATCACCTCGAGCCAATAACGACAGCAGTAACAGGCGTAAAAACAACAACAATAGAGACAAGACGGTATGATCTCGCTCGACAAGGGGAAGCTCAGGAAGAAGGCTACCACACAGCCGATGAAAACGCTGCCACACAACCTTAAAGTCGTAAACCCCAAACATGGTGGTTAGCAATGGAGGAAGATAGTGAGAAGAGAGGGATGAATGAATAGAGAAAGGCACTTGGATAAAGAGATAGTGTCGGAATTCCCCATTTATAAGGGGGTGATAACACGGCCGTCAATGCCTTTGAAAGACGGATCGGCAGACGCAATCAATGCGTTCTTGAAAAACTAAATCGACGGCGGTACTGTCACTTTGAAGAATGAGAATCGACAGTGCATTGAATGACGCCGAAAAGACAAGTCCATGGGATGTCCTGGTTATCGTGAAGGCCCACGTCATAGGTTGCGTCACCGGTATGACGTCGTCGCGGAAAGCCCGAAGGGTCGGATGTCAAAATCATTTTCCATCGCTTCGTTCTAAGAAACGCGGAGACTATCTTTATACGGTTAAATCGGAGGGTCCAATTTTCCGTCATTAAGGCATTCCAGAAGGTCATCTCGAAGCCTCGAGGCCGCAAAGCTGTGACCTAGTTCCCTCCCTCGAGGCTCGTCGACACCCGGCCTAGAGGCAATATTGACCGTGGCAAAGGTAAAGACGGGGAGTTCCCAAGACACACGGCTAAGTCTGACAAAGCCTAGCCGGCTCCTCTGAACGGCCTAGCCGGCCTACTTTGAACGACCTACTCTGAACCCGAATCAGGGTGTCATGTCTAGCCGTCCCATCTCCATATCTTTACAATTAATGTATATTATACCGTGTAAGGATTCCCCTTCTATATAAAGGGGATCCTTGTCATTTTGTAAAAGGCGGCTGTAGCTCCAACTACTTCACACGAAATATACAAGAACTCTCTCTTTTTCTCTCTAACATATACTCCCTCGATATTGTTGCTCTTATTTATTATCTTCATATTTGTTCTTCATTTATTGCTTATTATTGGCCATAAAGAGCCTTCGCTGATTATTTTACAACTGTTAGCCCTTCCCCGATTGCCCTTAATAGCTCGAGCCCGAGCCCAGGAATCAACCTCGAGGCCCCGTATCGGTCAGTCCGAGGCCCCGATCGGCTAGCTCATCGGTTTAATCATTACTCCATTTTAGCTCGCATTTCGTCTCTAAACTTCATACGCTTAGCATCATCTGCTTAAACAACTAGCATAAAAATAGTCACGTATTTTTAGAGTCTCATCAACAAATTTAATTGTTATTACCATTTTCACGGTAAACATGTTGTTTGATATTTTTATTAAATCTTAAAACAGATTTAATGTTAACATCAGCCAAATATAATCTAAATATTGATTGAACGGCATTAATTACCAAGTACAGTTACGTAAACAGGAGCTGACTCAAGACTCACGAAGCAATAATGAAGAGGACGAGGTAAGATTCTAATAATTTGCTGATTTTTGAAATATGGGCTGATTATGTTTAGCGAGGCGAACTCAATAATGTTATAATTGGATTTAAGGTTTAAATTTGATGGGTTGGATCTTTGACATTCTTAGTACTGATATATCATCATCTTACAAATTTGTTTTAAATCTAACATTTATTAAATTTTTAGCGAAATTTCATATATAAATCTATCAAGTTAAAAATATTGAGCTCAGATGAAATCATTATCGAAGAACGCACCCCTGTACGTCAATGCTTCACTATGAAACACCAATAATATATTAGATGAATCCATTATCAAAAAACTGCATCCGCGTACGTAAATGCTTTACTATAAAAGACCAATAAAAGAGAAAGAAGTCCTTGTATTTTTGCTAATTACAATTATATCAAAACCATCAAACACAAAAGGATAATAAAACTGGTGGTAAATTTAAACTAAAGTATCAAAAGTTTTAAATTTTCTCCATTTCGTATAATGCTTAATGTTGACATGTGATTTTTGACCCTCCCCGAAATTTTACCCATTTTTAGCATGTAAATATTTAGTTTAGGCCTAATATCGTCATTTCAACTAATTTTTACTATTTTACTTTATTTTATTACAAGAAATAAAAAATTACAAAAAAATAGGTTTATTAATATTTTATAGTCATTTTTAATCTTAAAAAAAAATACAAAAATAGTACCCTATCTTTATTTTTATAATTTTGAAAACACAAAGAAAATAGTTTTATGTTTTATAGTTTAGTTCAATTAATTAAAATTAGTTTTATATTTTTATATTATAATTGTACATAATTTTAGAAGAAAAAATTAGTTTTAAGGATTGGTTTATCCCGTTTTTATAAATCTTATAGTCCATTTTTAGTACTTTAGGCCCAAAAATTCCTAGCCCATAGTTCCTAGGCTCATACCCCTAACCTAATCCCTAACCCTATATAATACTACCTACACCACAAACACACCCTACACTAAAAAATAATACA
>NW_017676156.1:0-14883 GCF_001879085.1 Nicotiana attenuata | reverse complement strand
CACAAAAAGAAGTGCAGAAGCGTAGTATGATACACCACAACGGTACCAAGTAAGTATCAAGGCTAACCTCGGTAGAGTAGTGATGAGGTCAGATCAAGACACCTAGTGAAATAATAAAGAAACTGAACAGGTATAGCACAATATAATAATGGAAACAACGGAAATGATATAATGAAAAAATATAACAAGAATAGTGTTGACATATGATTTTTGACCCTCCCGGAAATTTTACCCATTTTAGCATGTAAATATTTAGTTTAGGCCTAACATCGCCATTTCAACTAATTTTTACTATTTTACTTTATTTTATTACAAGAAAATGAAAAATTACAAAAAATAAGTTTATTAATATTTTATAATCATTTTTAATCTAAAAAAAAATTACCAAAATAGTACCTTATCTTTATTTTTATATAATCTTGAAAAACACAAAAAAAAGAATAGTTTTATGTTTTATAGTTTAGTTCAATTAATTAAAATTAGTTTTATATTTTTATATTATAATTGTACATAATTTTAGAAGAAAAAATTAGTTTTAGGTTAGTTTATCCCGTTTTTATAAATCTTATAATCCATTTTTTTTAGTCTTTGGCCCAAAATCCCTAGCCCATAGTTCCTAGGCCCATACCCCTAACCTAATCCCTACCCTATATAATACTACCTACACCACAAACACACCCTACACTCTAAAACTATACGGTCAGGAGGAAGAGAACAAAAAATAACGCTGAAGAAGGAAAAGAGAAAAGGCTGCGCAGAAGATATACACGACCCATCCCCCCTCGGATCGTCTCTTCCACACTACCCCACCCCCTGCGACATCATCTCCTTCGTCACCCCCATCTGAGAACACCCTGCCGGAAAACACCCCAAACGACCCCTACCCCATCGATTCGCCTGCTTCAACAACAACAGCTACCGGACCTCACTCCATCTCCCTCCCGCCGGAAATCAGCCATACACACACGAAACAGAGAGTGAAAGCGGGCAAAAAGAGTTTTGGGCAGATTTGCCCTTCTGATTTTTGATTTTAATTTTAATATATAAACATTATCAAAAGAAATTCTGCTTTTTCTCACTACAAAAATGGTTTGAGATTTGAATTTTGGAGTTGATTTCGACTGTCCTTTTCCGAGTTAGAGGTCGTCGTTGAGGCTTCGAAGTCGACGTTGAGTCCTACCATGTTCAGTCATTGGTGCCGGCGCTAGGTTTGTCGATTTCGCATTTCTGTTTCAAATCTGTTTTTGTAGCTTTTACAGTTGTTCGATTCTCTTTTGAATATTGCTCTGTAGCGTTTGGAATGGTTGATGATTTGAGATTGACATGAGGCGTCAGAAACTTGTTCAATTACTTACAGTTGCTATGGTCATTTTTCTCGATATTTATTAGGTTATCTTTGGTTAGTTTTAATCTATTGTAGAATTTCTTGTTCTCTTTAAAAGGAAAATGAATCGTATGCTCTCATGTGTTAGTCTTTCTCATGTGTATATGGTAGATTGAAAGTTTCTGTTATAGTTTAGGTTCATTTTAGTAAAAGTTGCCTGCATCTTTTTCGTTGATCATGGAAATTGCAAGGTTCTAATTGAGTAATGAAGGGATTAGTGATAGTGGGTCATCTGTTGTTTGTTAGCAATAATATCAAAAATCAAATATGGACATTCGTAGTTTGCTTAGTTGAGTACAATCCTTTGAAATTAGAATCGAGGTGTGCCATTTAGTTGAATTTTCATGGCCCTCGCAAAATTGCTAACGCGTAGTTGCTTTAGGCGCGCTTTTTAATAATTTTACCTTCCTAAATACGGGGTCACATTTATGTGACCCAATTCCAAATCCCAACGAAGTCGAAATGTGTCAAAAATCACGGGCGTACTGGTGCGGCGTGGTTCGAGATACATTTTCACGATGTTGCAATTCTTATTAAAATATAAAAATAAAAGCAGGTTGCTAATAAAAGGCATATAAGTTAAAACATGTATTAAAATCAGATTTTTTTTTAGCCAACTATAATAATTTAAGCGACCGTGCTAGAACCACGGGATCCGGGGGTGCCTAACACCTTCCCTCGGGTCAACAGAATCTCTTATTCAGAATTTCTGGTTCGCATACTCCAATTGGGAAGTCAAAATTTTTCCTCGATTTGGGATTCAAAATTAAACCGGTGACTTGGGACACCAAAAGCCAATCTTATCTCAAGTGGCGACTCTAAAATAAATAAATAATCCCATTTCGAATAATGTCACTTTAAATGGAAAAATTCCCTTATACATTTATCCTTCGGAGTAGGTGTGTAAAAAAGGAGGTGTGACACTGGTGTGTAAAAAAGGAGGTGTGACACTTAATACTTTTATTAACTCAAAGCTAGATATATTTCTTGACCTATACAAGCTTAACTATTCAAATTAACTAGCTTTATACAAATACAATAGTCTCCACGCATATGTGTACTTTGATCAGTCCACTTATAAACTTTGGCAAAGTTAACGTATTGTATTATTAGTTACTCTAACTTACGACGTAATTATCATCTGTAAGATAATGTTTGTGCTTTTACTTCATATATATTTTGAGATATAATAATAGAAATAATATTCCATCTAAAACCTCAAGCCACTAAAGCAGGCTTTAGGCCAAAAATATTTAAGGCCTCAATAGTGATCACCAATTCAAGTAGAAATTTAGCAACTTATATCATACATAAGTGAAAATATTTTGAAGTTGGTGTTTTGTTGTTCTTGTATCTTGTACTGCTTCTTTTTTATGGCTTCTTCTTTATTCCATTTATTTTCCACAACGTTGTCACGATGCTTTTTCCTGAGTCAAGACCCAAGGGTCTATCGGAAATAACATCTTTACCTTTATAAGGTGGGAATGAGGTTTGTTTACACATTATTCTCCCCAAACCATATTCGTGAGATTTCACTGGATTTGTTATTGTTGCAAATTGTTTTATTCTTTCCCATAATGTTATGAATGAAACCTGATTGGCTCAAATAGGATAAGCTCGTCATTATTTTTCTAGACTCCAATCATGGCCTCTCATCTTTTGCTTTTTTATTTTTATTTAATAATTAATCATGTTCTTACAGTTTTCATTCCCTTTGTACTTGCGGTTCACTTATTGTAGTATTAAAATATTATTAAGCACTAGCAGTTTTCATCACGATTCACGTCACTGTTTATTTTTTGTAGACTGTTTTGTTTGTGCGTTTAGAATAATACCTTCTCTAATTTGAGGGTCTTAATCCACTTCAATCTGGATAATTTATCTACTAACTTTAATTTGTTCTTAAAATACCTTTGCAAGTGTTGATAATGTTAGTAATTAGTTTCTGACCATAGAAACTATGTATAAAGAATTTTCAGAAAGCTATAAACATCGTATTATGTGTCAGTAGTTTGAGCTATTATAATTTTCTCTTAAAAAAATGAGATGACATCGCCAAAATTGATAATCATATTTTGACAGAATTAGTACTCCAATTGACACGAAAGTACGAAACCATGATTTACTGTAGTTTTTTCATTTCTTCTTTTTGCTTTCTATCCTGCAAAGCTTTTTCTTTATTTTGTGAAAGTTGTCATCTTTTGCTTCTAAACTAATCATATTCCTCCGGCAAAAAAATAAATAAATAAAGTTAACATATTTGTCAAGGGTTAACCTAATTTTGCTCTTATGTGAACTTTTGAGACTTATTTGTTTAATATATAGTGGAATAATTAGTTTGTACTATGTGTACTTCTAACTTCTTCTTTTGGGACTACATTACGTCTATTTTTAATTGATAGTGCTTGTAGTTTCTACCATCTTAGGCTAGAAGTTTGCTCTATGTATTACTCTGAGGCAGAATTAGGATTTGAAGTTTATGAGTTTTGAATTTGCCAAGCAACCTATAGCTCGTCTTAGTTACTGGAATCGTAATTAAATATTTATACATACATATTTAATAAATTTTCTAATATAAATATAATATTTAAGCTAAAATGACTAGATTCGACCGAACCATCACCTAGCTCCGCCTCTGTTAGATACCACTAACACCGCGGCAAATCGTCATGGAATTATTCTTAATCAATGCACATCAAAGGTAATTAATTGTTTGCTTTCGTTAATTGATTGGTCGATTAAGCATTAAATTCAGCATTATCACATTCATCTGAGAACAATTGGACCTCATGACTTTTTTGCAGCTAATGATCTCACTAATAATGATGTTGAAAATTAATCTTAAAAGAAATGATTAGGAAAGCCTCTTATTGCAAACTTAATAGTTAGAACCACATCAAGAATTTGCAGAAGATATTAGAAGGTTTTTTTGTTCAAATTATTATTAATAAGGTGTTCATGGAAAACATGCAAAAACTTTATCTGGAAACCTCTTTTTATGAACTCCTTCAACCAGTAGCATGATTTTTCTTCCCTCGTGTTTTTTCCATGTTCCCCACTTCTATTTATTCATTTCTCCACTAATATAATGTTTAATTTCTTTGTTATTTTAATTTGGGTGGTGAAGTAGGGACCAAAAAATGCAGACAAATGCAAGTATAAGGTAGCTGCGGTAGACAGTGGCAAAGATTAAAATTTCGCTAAAGGTATTCAAGTAATTGTTGTATTTTTTCTTTAAAGGGTGTGAATGGGAAATGGAAGAGGCACCTTTTGGATTGCACCTCTCCATCTCACCTTCCTTTGTCTATAAATTTAGAGGCTTGACCTCATTTTTGAGAGAAGGAAAAATCTGAAATATTCTCCCCTCTTTTCTACATTGTTGCATTATTTTCTAAATAAACATAAGTGTCAAGTGTGGTTTGCTCCGTTTGTTGATTTCGCTGAAGTTCTGTGATTTGAAGTGACGCTATCACAGAATAGTTATTCCGTTCTATCCTGGGAGGAATTAATCCGTATACCTTGGGCAACAGTCAGGGGATTAAATTCCTTAAGGACACATTATGCATTCAGTGGGCTCGGAATTATTTTACGATTTGTTTATCGAACTAACGTTTGTTTGCTTCTATAATTTTCTGATTTTGAACACAGTAGTACCAACAATCTTAAGGAATTTAATGTTTTTAACATATTTTTTTTTGTGTTCGTCTTAACAGGTGTTTGTTGGAGACTAAACAAACACATTCTGTTAGTCGTAAACAATAAGAAATGATTATAGATGGCTGGGTAAAGTTCTTCTCATCCGTTTGCCTTTTACAGAAGAAGCATATTGTGCATTATTCATAGTTTAATCAAAAGAACCAATTTTGAAAAGCCACGCTATTAAGTCACAATTGCTGGTACAACACACAACTTACCTCCATGTTTCCTAGGAATATGTCGTATCATTTGTTGCGTTCGTAAGGTCGCAATGTTAGTTGATACACTGATTATTCAAGGATAAATTAAAGAAGGAAAAATTTTGAAACTTATGTGGCCTTGAAGTTTGATCTTATTGGTTGGATACAAAGTGGTTTNGGCTGAAGAGGCAGGTGTAGAGCTCTGAGCTGGAAGGGCACTAAGTGAAGTCTGGCCCTGCTGAAATCCCTGATGACTACGGCCTGAAGAGGCCCCACTGTACTCTGGATGACCTGACTGAGGAGGCCTGAAGGAACGACCTCTGCCACGCTGGAACTGGCCCCTAGACGGAGCACCACTGAAACTACCTGAACCTCGAGGCCTCTTTGCCTCCCTCTCCTCACGCTCCCGACGGTGAACCGTCTCAATCTCTCGAGCCATGTCAACTACCTCCTCAAACGAGGCACCCATAACCCTCTCTCTGGTCATCAAAATGCGGAGTGAATAGTTGAGGCCATCCATGAACCTCCTAATCCTTTCCCGATCTGTCGGGATCATCCAAGAATCTCAACTCGTACTGGGTCACAGACATGTCCCCCTGAACCAACCACTCGAACTGACGACGCAGCTCCTCCCTGTGAGACTGCGGTACGTATTTCTCCAGAAAGACAGTGGAGAACTGTTGCCATGTAAGGGGCGCTGCACCAACCGGCCTACGCCTCTCGAAGTCCTCCCACCAGGTGAATGCAGGCCCTGAGAACTGGAAGGTAGTAAAAGCCACACCACTCGACTCCAAGATCCCTGCAGTGCGAAGCATACGCTGACACTTATCCAGAAAACCCTGGGCATCCTCACCCTCAGCACCACTGAACCTCGGTGGCTGAAGCCTGCCGAATCTCTCAAGACGGCGCTGCTCATCGTCCGGCATAACTGGAGCCTCATAGGCTGCAACTGGTGCAACTGGAGCAACTGGAGCAACTGGCGGAGCTATGGCTGCTTCCGGTGTCTGAAGTCCCTGGGTAGCCTGCTCAGGTGTGTGAGCAACAGGGGTCTGATGTCCTCCCCCGGTCTGGGAAGCACCTACTGCAGTAGAAGCTGAGACTGCCTGAGCCAGGCCAGTGCAAACTGATAGTATCTGTGCCAAGGTCTCCTGGAGACCAGGAATAGCAATAGGCATTGCTGGTGCCTGGACAGGTGCTGCTGGGACATCGACAACTAGAGTCTGGTCCTGAACTGTGGCGGCTGGTGGGTCAGCAGGTGCTGTCTCTGCTGCCCTCCCTCGACCACGACCGCGTCCACGGCCTCTAGTGGGTGATACTGGTGGTCGACCATCGCGTCCGGTAGCACGAGTTCTCACCATCTGCGAGAGAAAAGAATGCAGGAATTAAGTTCTCGAATCACAAAGTCGCACGACAAGAATTTCAAGAATATGGAATTTTCCCAAAAGGTTCTGCAGCCTCTCGAGGAGAAGTACAGGCGTCCCCGTACCGTTCCGCGAGACTCTACTAAACCGGCTCATGACTCGCGAGGCATAGTAACCTAGGCTCTGATACCAACTTGTCACGACCCCAATCCCGGTCGTGATGGCGCCCAACACCAATGCTAGGCAAGCCCGACCAATTTAAATACTCTCAACCCATATACGCAATCCGTTAACAAATAATACGATTAAAATAAAAAATATCAAGGTTCCAATCCGAAACTAAATAAAATAGTATGAAAAATAATAACGAATATCCCAACATTTCCCAATAGATCTGGAGTCACGAGTCTAGAGCCTCTAAATGTAACAGAGTAATATATTCATAGTAATAAAGAAAGTCTAGGATAGGAAAAGACAAATGCAATAAAGGGGAGAAGTCGGGTCCTGCGGACGTCAGGCAGCTACCTCAACAACTCCTAAACTGAAATCTAAGAAGACAGCAAGCAGCTCCACTAAGTCTCCGGAGCACCTGAATCTGCACACATGGTGCAGGGAGTAAAGTGAGTACTTCCAACTCAGTGAGTAATAAACATATATAATGGCTAAAAGTAAGAAATCCCGAAATATTACAATATAAAGCTATAATCAACGATTCAGCACGTTAAACGATAAAACAACAGCAAACAATGACAATTAAGGCCAACAGATACAAAATGCATGAATGCAATACAATGCACATGACCGCTGCGGCGCGCAGCCCGATCCATTTGGGTACCCGCGCTCACTGTGGGGGTTCAGACTCCGGAGGGGCTCCTACAGCCCAAGCGCAATATCATCGTAGCATTCGCTGCGGCGTGCAGCGCGTTCCATACTCAGTCCAGATATATATATGCATGCAAGCCACTCGGGCACAGTCAAATTGTTCATTTTTAGTTTCAATTATTAGGAATTATATAGCTATGTGTTTAAGCCTTTATTTATTTACTAAATATTTCAAAGCAGTGTCTAACTCAGGACTGATATCATGAAATATGCTAAGCATCATGGAAACAGTGGTAAGGATCCCTGAAGGATGCACATGATAGGCACAAGGCCCCAAACATATTCATAAAACCCAAGTAAGATAATTACTAACCAATTTCTAGTCAAGAACGCAGTACGAACATCAATCGGAACGGACTAGGTCAAATCCCCAGTCACAATCGAGCCCGCACTCGTCATAGAGTACGTGTCTCGCCTCAATATAGCGTCACAATGTGTATACCGAGGTTTCAAACCCTCAGGTCATCATCTACATCTATTACTCACCTCAAGCCGGCCACAAGTCTAGCTCGCTATGCCTTTGCCTTTCGAATCAACCTCTTCGCACGCCAAATCTGATTAAAACCACAACGAATACATTACAATAGGTAACGAAACATAACCCAATCGAAAAGACTCGAAAAACATTAAAATTCACGAAGTTGGCAAAACCCGAGCCCCGGGCCCACTTTTCGATAAGTTACGAAATTTACATCACCAGATTTCTCGTCTCGCCACGAGTCCGTACATATAAAATTTACCAAAATCGAAGCTCGTTTGACCCTCCAAATTCCATTTTTACATCACAGCTTTTCAAGCCCTAGCTTGACCCGTTTTTGATGTAATTCTACTGATTTCTATGATAAATTTACCATAAACTCGAGTAATTAGGCCAAGAGACTTACCTCCAATTGATTCTCAGTCAAAACCCTCGAAAATCCTCGCCCAAAGCTCTCCAAGTCGCTTAAAATGGTAGAAACTAGCTCTTGCTCGCGAAGGAAATATAATATTAAAACCCCTCTGCCAACAGTCCTTTTCGCTTCTGCGGTCCCGCTACCGCTTATGCGGGACCGCTTATGCGGCAAAATTTCCGCTTATGCAGTCTTCACTTAAGAACCCGGACTTCGCTTATGCGTCTCAAACTCCGCTTCTGCGATTCCCTCAAATCCGCTTCTGCGGTACAGTGTCCGCTTATGCGGACCCGCTGGTGCGAGCCACCTTCCGCTTTTGCGGAATTTCCCTAGCCGGCCAACGATCGCTTCTGCGACCACATACCTGTTTCTGCAGTACCGCTTCTGCGGTCCATTTCCGTAGGAGCGGGAACACCAGATGACAGCAAAAAAATCTGACCTGCAATACACCTCAAAACTCTCGTTTAACCACCCAAATTCACCCCGAGGCCCCCGGGACGTCAACCAAAAACACCGTCACACCCCAAAACCTCATTCAAACTTGTTCCAATCCTCGAAACACATCAAACAACGCTAAAACCATCAAATCACCTCGGATTCAAGCCTAAGTTCTTCAAAAACTTCCAAAATGCACTTTCGATCGAAAACCCAACCAAACGACGTTCGAATTACCTGAAAATTTACAGACATATCCAAAATTACCTAACGAAGCTACTGCAACTCTCGGAATTCCATTACGACCCTCGAATCAAAATCTCACCTACCAACCGAAATTCGCCAAAATTCAACCTTCGCCAATTCAAGCCTAATTCTACACCGGACCTCCAAAATCACTTCCGATCGCACTCCTAAGTCACAATTCACCTCCCGAAGCTAACCGAATCACCGGAATTCACATCCGATCTTTCTAACTAATAAGTCAACGTTCGGTTGACTTTCCAAACCAAACCTTCTTTAAAGAGACTAAGTGTTCATTTGCTATCCAAACCAATTCAATTCAACTCTAACTCACCCATTGCTGATAATAAAACATGAAAGAGCAATAAATGGGGGAAAACGGGGCTGTATTACATGAGACGACGGGTTGGGTCGTCACATCCTCCCCAACTTAAACAAACGCTCGTCCTCGAGCGGGTCGAGAAGCATACCTGAGGTCTCAAATAGGTGAGGATATCTGCTCCACATCTCCCGCTCAGTCTCCCAAGTAGCTTCCTCAACGGGCCGACCTCTCCACTGCACCTTTACCGAAGCTATATCCTTTGATCTCAATTTCTGAACCTGACGACCCAAAATAGCCACTGGCTCCACATCGTAAGTCAAGTCATCATCCAACTGAACCGTGCTGAAGTCTAACACATGGGACGGGTCCCCAACATACTTCCGGAGCATAGAAACGTGAAATACCGGGTGAACTCCCGACAAGCTGGGTGGCAAGGCAAGCATGTAGGCCACCTCCCCAACTCTCCTAAGTATCTCAAAAGGACCAATGAACCGTGGACTCAACTTTCCTTTCTTCCCAAATCTCATAACGCCCTTCATAGGCGAAACCTTCAACAAGACTTTCTCGCCCACCATGTAGGATACGTCTCGAACCTTCCGGTCCGCATAACTCTTCTGACGCGATTGAGCTGTACGAAGTCTCTCCTAAATCACTTTCACCTTCTCTAAGGCATCCTGAACCAACTCTGTCCCCAATAGTCTAGCCTCGCCGGGCTCAAACCAACCAACCGGAGACCTACACCGTCTCCCATATAAGGCCTCATACAGTGCCATCTGAATGCTGGACTGATAGCTGTTGTTGTACGCGAACTCTGCAAGTGGCAAAAACTCAGCCCAAGAACCTCCAAAATCAATAACACAGGCACGCAACATGTCCTCCAATATCTGAATGGTACGCTCGGACTGTCCGTCCGTCTGAGGATGAAATGCGGTGCTCAACTCTACCTGTGTACCCAACTCTCGCTGAAAAGTCCTCCAAAACTGGGAAGTAAACTGAGTGCCCCTATCCGAGATGATAGAAACTGGGACCCCATGCAACCTAACAATCTCCCGGATGAAAATCTCTGCCAACCGCTCCGAAGAATAGGTAGTACACACCGGAATGAAATGCGCGGACTTGGTCAACCGATCCACAATCACCCAAATCGAATCATACTTCTTTGAGGTACGAGGGAGACCACTCACAAAATCCATAGTAATCCTCTCCCACTTCCACTCGGGAATATCTATCCGCTGAAGTACACCACCGGGTCTCTGATGCTCATATTTGACCTGCTGACAGTTGAGACACCGAGCTACATAACTCACTATATCTTTCTTCATTCTCCTCCACCAGTAATGCTGCCTCAAATCCTGATACATCTTTGCGGCACCCGGATGAATGGAATACCGCGAGCTGTGGGCCTCCTCTAATATCAACTCCCGAAGCCCATCCACATTGGGCACGCAAATCCGGCCCTGCATCCTCATCACGCCGTCATCATCAATAGTCACATCCCTAGCATCATCGTGCTGAACCTTGTCCTTCAGGACAAGCAAATGTGGATCATCATATTGGCGCTCTTTGATGCGGTCATATAAGGAAGACCAAGAAACTACACAAGCCAATACCCGACTAGGCTCCGAAATATCTAACCTCACCATCCGATTGGCTAAAGCCTGAACGTCAACTGCAAAGGGCCTCTCCCCAACTGGAATGTACGCCAAACTACCCATGCTGACCGTTTTCCGGCTCAAAGCATCTGCCACTACATTGGCCTTCCCCGGGTGATACAAAATGGTAATGTCATAGTCCTTGAGTAACTCAAGCCACCTCCGCTGCCTCAAATTAAGATCCTTCTGTTTGAACAAATGTTGAAGGCTGCGATGATCAGTATATACCTCACAAGATACGCCATATAAGTAGTGCCTCCAAATCTTCAACGCATGAACTATAGCAGCCAACTCCAAATCATGTACGGGGTAGTTCTGCTCATGAGGCTTCAACTGACGAGAAGCATATGCAATAACTCTACCCTCTTGCATCAACACACATCCGATCCCAACTCTCGAAGCATCACAATACACAGTGTAAGAACCTGAGGCTGATGGCAAAACTAACACTGGAGCTGTGGTCAAAGCTGTCTTGAGCTTCTGAAAGCTCTCCTCGCACTCGTCTGACCATACGAATGGTGCACCCTTCTGCGTCAACTTAGTCAAGGGCGAAGCAATAGAGGAAAAACCCTGGACGAACCGGCGATAATAACCTGCCAAACCGAGGAAACTTCGAATCTCCGTGGCTGAGGACGGTCTGGGCCAACTCTGCACCGCCTCTACCTTCTTTGGATCAACTTGAATACCATCACTGGACACCACGTGTCCCAGAAAAGCTACAGACCCAAGCCAAAACTCACATTTGGAGAACTTTGCATAAAGCTTCTCCTCCCTCAACCTCTGTAACACCACTCTCAAGTGCTGAGCATGCTCCTCCTGGCTACGCGAGTACACTAGGATATCATCAATAAAAACGATAACAAATGAATCCAGATACGGCCGAAATATGCTGTTCATCAAGTGCATGAACGCGGCTGGGGCATTAGTCAGCCCAAAAGACATAACCAGGAACTCATAGTGCCCATATCTAGTTCTGAAGGCAGTCTTCATAATATCCGAATCCCTGATCTTCAGCTGGTGATAGCCTGAACGGAGATCAATCTTCGAGAATACCCTTGCCCCCTGGAGCTGGTCAAACAAATCGTCGATACGAGGTAGTGGGTACTTGTTCTTCACTGTCACCTTGTTCAACTGTCTGTAATCAATGCACATCCTCATTGTACCATCTTTCTTCTTTACAAATAGAACCGGTGCACCCCACGGTGACACACTAGGACGAATAAACCCCTTATCTAGGAGTTCCTGAAGCTGATCCTTTAGTTCTTTCAACTCTGCTGGTGCCATGCGATACGAAGGAATAGAGATGGGCTTAGTGCCCGGCACCAGATCAATACCAAAATCAATGTCCCTGTCCGGTGGCATGCCCGGCAGGTCTGCTGGAAACACATCAGGGAAGTCCCTCACGACGGGGACGGAGTCAAGACTAGGAGTCTCAGCTCCAATATCTCTCACGAAAGCCAAATAAGATAGACAACCTTTCCCAACCATCCGCTGGGCTTTTAGAAAGAATTACCCTGCTGAGAACATAATCAGTCGTACCACGCCATTCAATCCTCGGAATACCCGGAATAGCCAACGTAACTGTCTTAGCATGACAGTCCAGAATAGCATGGTATGGAGATAACCAACCCATACCCAGAATAACATCAAAATCCACCATGCTTAACAGCAATAAGTCAACTCGGGTCTCCAGACCCCCAATAGTCACTAAACAGGATCGGTATACATGATCTACAATGATAGTATCACCCACCGGGGTAGATACGTGAACAGGCAAAGCAAGACAACCTCGGGTAGTACCCAGGTGATGAGCAAAATATGAAGATACATAGGAATAGGTAGATCCGGGATCAAATAAGACAGAGGCATCTCTGTGGCAGACTGAGATAATACCTGTGATAACAGCATCTGAGGCAATGGCGTCCTTCCTGTCTGGAAGAGCATAGAATCGAGCCTGACCACCGCCAGTCTGGCCTCCACCCCTGGGGCGGCCCCTGGCTACCTGACCTCCACCCCTAGCTGACTGGGCGGGTGCTGATGAAACAGGAGCAGAAGATGAGGGCTGATCCCTCTGCTGAGACTGACTACCACGACGCCGAGGACACTGTCTCCTCATATGACCGAACTCACCGCACTCGTAGCAACTACCCGGCGCTGGAGAAGGGGACTGATGGAAACCCCTCGCTGCTGAAGAACCCTGGGCTGAAGAGGCAGGTGTAGAGCTCCAAGCTGGAAGGGCACTAAGTGAAGTCTGGCCCTGCTGAAATCCCTGATGACCACGGCCTGAAGAGGCCCCACTGTACTCTGGACGACCTGACTGAGGAGGCCTGAAGGAACGGCCTCTGCCACGCTGGAACTGGCCCCTAGACGGAGCACCACTGAAACTACCTGAACCTCGAGGCCTCTTTGCCTCCCTCTCCTCACGCTCTCGACGGCGAACCGTCTCAATCTCTCGAGCCATGTCAACTACCTCCTCAAACGAGGCACCCATAACCCTCTCTCTAGTCATCAAAATGCGGAGTGAATAGTTGAGGCCATCCACGAACCTCCTAATCCTTTCCCGATTTGTCGGGATCATCCAAGTAGCATGCCGGGCTAGCTGTGTGAATCTCAACTCGTACTGGGTCACAGACATGTCCCCCTGAACCAACCACTCGAACTGACGACGCAGCTCCTCCCTGTGAGACTGCGGTACGTACTTCTCCAGAAAGACAGTGGAGAACTGCTGCCATGTAAGAGGCGCTGCACCAACCGACCTACGCCTCTCGAAGTCCTCCCACCAGGTAAATGCAGGCCCTGAGAACTGGAAGGTAGTAAAAGCCACACCACTCGACTCTAAGATCCCTGCAGTGCGCAGCATACGCTGACACTTATCCAGAAAACCCTGGGCATCCTCGCCCTCAGCACCACTGAACCTCGGTGGCTGAAGCCTACCGAATCTCTCAAGGCGACGTTGCTCCTCGTCCGGCATAACTGGAGCCTCATAGGCTGCAACTGGTGCAACTGGAGCAATTGGAGAAACTGGAGCAACTGGCGGAGCTATGGCTGCTTCCGATGTNCAATGGTAAAAACTTACTTACACGGAGTTTTTACATCAAACAAATAGTTTTAACACACGTGTATGCGCATAAACTTCTCACTCTTTATCATAGTTATTGTCACGACCCTAGCTCACCAACCGTAAACATGTCATGACGGTACCTGGTCCCCATGACCAGGTTAGCCTAACATTTGCGGAAATATAATAATTGCGGAAAAATAGAGAAAATCAAATCAAATATCTAAAGGAAACTGTACTGAATGCCGCATGGCAAGTACAACTCAATATCACAAGTCTAAAACAATTCCCAAAACCCGGAAACTCACAAATCACAAGCTAGGGGATACATAAGAGGCTCTAACTCAAGAATATCTATACAAAGGAGAAATGTTGAAAGAGCTATACTTATTACAGAAAACTGGAAAGGGACTCCTCGGTCTGCGGACGTAGCAGATATACCTCGAAGTCTCTACCGATATGCCTCCTTCCAAGGCTGGCAGAATTGAGTGGGAGTACCTGTATCTGCACAACAAAAATGTGCAGAAGAGTAGCATGAGCACACCATAGCGGTGCCCAATAAGTGTCAAGACTAACCTCGGTGGAGTAGTGACGAGGAACAGTCAAGGCACCTACCGGTCAATAAACAGTATAATCATAGGAACAATGGAAATGACATATAAATATGTAAAGACTGGATGAATGACCAAGAATACTACAATTCACAATAAGGGGAAAAATACAACAAGTAACAACGAGGATATATAAAATGAGGAATAGG